>NC_089582.1:53008288-53308288 GCF_019320115.1 Miscanthus floridulus
TTGAATAATAGTATACCATTGGCTATAAAAAAGTATGTACTATGTGCTTACACATTGGTTGTCTTGAAAAAAATGGTATTCCAAATCTATGTTATATATTTTTATATCAACAATATCGGGAATATTATTTTCAACTTGTTATATTTACCTCGGAGGACATACACGCCATTTTAGGGCCAGGGTTCATGGTAATAAAAAATATGGCAATTTTTTACTGTTGACCTAATCTATTATTTCTTGAAAGACGTCCCAAGACAACCATGGTACAACCCGTAAAAAATACATATAACATATTAAAAGGTAAGCAACGGTGGAGGGAGGGGGGCATGCGCCCCCTAATTTCTATCGCAAAAAAGTATACGATGTCCATGGCCTACTTTGTGGTAGAGGCCATCTAAGATCGTATGGAATGTTTCTCTCTTCGGACGACAAGTGGATCTAACAACTAGTTTCTCTCTACTTTTTTCTGAAAGTGCTTGTAGTTTTGTGCAATTAACTCTTAAAAAAATTCTGCATTTGCATAGATGCTATAACAATTAATTTTTCTATTTTGTATAAGGCTTACGAATTTTGTCCTCCAATCAATTGGAACAAGGGGGACGCTGTGTTGTACCTGTTTAAGGAGGTCCGGGTGACTCCTTTTTGATATACACAGGGGATGGCCCCTACAAATGAAGACACGTTCAGGGTGTCCTTCTAGACAACATGTACATCAAATAAGTTATTGACATAATTGTCTCTAATATAATATGTATCTTATTTAAGATCCTTCGTGAAACAATGAATGGAATCGCTTAAGGACCCAACCCAGGTGATTTCTTTTAACCCCATGTGTATGAATTTATAACCCTTGAGTTCGTTGTTTGCGAGGTGAAGTGACAAACAGAAAAATGAGAGGAATTAGTTAGATTTCCGGGTGATGGATTGTTTGAACATGTTAGTGAAGTGGAAGCAGGAAACATAAAAATATAAACTGGGTACGTGTGCCTGTGCTCAGTGGCAGAGGCGGGGGTTCGCAGGGGCATTGCACCCCCCCCCCCCCCCCCCGACATATCACAACAATTTTAATTTTATTTATATTAAGAGGAAGAATATAATAAAATTATTGTCATATACACTAATACAGTTATTAATCTTTTTAGATAATAAAATAATACAAAGTAAAACTAGATAATAAAATTATCCTATGAGCACCTCCTTAAGTTTGAGACCATATATCTCGAGGTTTACAAAGTTCTTAGCTGTCTTGCTATCAAGGGCTGTCGCCTACTACTTAAAGAATAGCATCTTTGATCCTATAATACATATAAGAAAATACGAGCACTCGCACAAGTTGGATTTTTTGGCTGGCCCCTTATGCGTAATTCCTAGCTCCGCTCCCTAGTTTGCACGGATCAGATCGTCTAGACAAAGTGTGCAGTCCCTCGTCACTCTCAGTTTGCATTGTGCAGAAGCATAAATAGTGTATCCATTTGCACCAACAATATGTTCCTAGGCCATGGCAAAGTGAACGATTGGGTTTGCTACCTCCGCTGCCACTTACCAGACTAGTCCAGCAATAATCTTTCTAAGAATCTCCCTCTCAACTGGAGCTTTAGATGTGTTGTACCTCACGAAAGAGACGCTGTCGAAGTTCAAATCTACAAATTCTGTGTGCGAGATCCACAAGCTGCACATATCCAATACCAGAAATATCCACTTCTATGACGAAAATCTTAATGACGAATTCGAAACCGTTATAAAAAATCACTTTTTATGACGAAAATTTTGGTTTCATCATAGATCATCGGTGACGATCCTCGAACCCCCCTTATCTATGATCAAATCGGGCATCGTCACAAAAAAATGTCACAGAACAGCACAAAGTTTGGTCATAGATCACTCGCGCTACTGTTCCTTCTCATCTGTGATGATCTTAATCAGAACTGTGACAAACAAGGCTTTGTCATTGAACTAATTACTGATCTATGACGAACAATAATTGATCTGTAACGACGACGCTTCGTCATAGATCTCCACACGGTACTTTCTCTATCCGACGTGTACTTGTGGGACCTACGGTTACTCATATGTGACGTTTGCAATTTGTCATAAAAGTCTCTGCTCGATCCTTTCTCCATGCGACGTGTACCTGTGGGACCCTTCTCTATCCGATCTGTGGGACCCGATGGCTTATGTGTCACGTGTACCTATGGGGCCTTTCTCCATCTCCATCCGACCTATGGGACCTGACGTCTTGCGTGTCACTTGTGCTTTATGGACCCTTCTCCATCTGACCAGTGGGACCTGACAACACCTTTCTCCATCTCCATCCGACCTATGGGACCCGACGGCTTGCATGTCATGTGTACCTGTAGGACTCTTCTCCATCTCCATCCGACCTATGGGACCCGATGGCTTGCTGTCACTTGTTGACCCTTTCTCCATCCAACCTGTGGGACCCGATGGCTTACGTGTCACTTGTGGACCCTTTCTCCATCCAACCTGTGGGACCCAATGGCTTACGTGTCATGTGTACCTATGGGACCTTTGTCCATCTTCATCCGACCTGTGGGACCTGATGGCTTGCGTGTCACTTGTTGCCGCCGGGGTTTAATAAATTCAAACTAAAAAAAACTGAGACCTAGGAGTCAAACCCGAGACCTAGAGCAAGAAATAGACCATCTTCACCATTGCACTAGACGCCTAGTTGTGTTGACATGTCTTTGGAGTAGTATATGTTCTATGTGTGGACAAGTTGACTTATATATTGGATATATCCCCTGCAAGTAGAAACAAATCTGTGCCCGTTGGACTTGCAGCGGTGGCAGCAATGAAGGATCCTCAGTGTCCTGTGGTGGCTCAGGCGTCCTTTTGGAGGCTAGGCAGCGGGTATTCCTAGTGGAGCGCGGTGGCATTGGCATTCGTGTCTATCGTGTGCCACGACAGAGGCGACATATCCGATCCGTAGGTCTCCTTTCTCGCCTTTTCCTGTTCGCTTCACTGTTTTGGTCCTTGCTTGAACATGAGGTATACAAGAAATATTATAGCATTTTAGATCTGGTTAGGCCAATGATGATGAAAAGAACTAGGAGGTGGCACTAGTTGGTTTTCTGCCGATGCGTGTCACTTGCAGATCTGTCTAGGCAAACAAACAGGCCCTTCGCTTCTGCCTTAAACTATTTTTTCTGTCCAGTACTTGCTTGATTCTATATTTCTGTTTCGTATGCTCTAGTGCCACCAATGAGTCCTTATGGTAGTTTGAACTTGTAACATATCTGAGGCCACATTTTTGTACCAATGATGTCTACATGGCTATTGGATGTATTAGGATGCAGCTCATATGTTTGCTTTATGTGTCTTCTCCTTGTTGACAACCAAGTTATCCATTTGGTTCCAAACAAGATGAAGGCATCGAAAGCAAATCAATGCTTTGTGTCCATCATTCACATGACTAAGGCCACAAATGTCTAAGCTGCACATGTTGCTACTGATGCCAATGATGATCACTACCACTTGTTCACTAACATTCTACTTGTGAAAACTGAGGCAGCCTGTTCGGGTTGTGCATATTTGAGATGAGTCTTCACTGCTATGTTGTGTTTAATGGCGATGAGCTAGGAGTTTACTACATGTGGCCTGACTGTCATAGACAAGTTCATAGGTTTCGTGGTGCTTGTTATAAAAAGTACAACTCCTATGAAGAAGGAATTGCTTCCTTCAAGTCAAGAACCAACTCAAATCCAGCCTTAGCTCATGATGATGACTTCTATCTTGAAAACCCAATAGTTGCTCCACACTCTTTGTCCTTCAAAACTGTTGTAATTGTAGTCCTCTTAATCTTTGTCTGTCTCCTATGGAAAAAGCTATGAGCTCATGTACTGATTGTAAGTGTGATGGCTAGACTTGATTTAGCTAGAATTATAATGGTTACAGCTCCATTAACTGCTACTCTAGTTTGGTGCTACTCTAAATTTAGATGAGGTCGTACCATGAAAATTATTATTGGTTGTTAAAGTTGCACTTTGGTATGAGTTGTGAACTTCACTGATGGATCTTTGTTGGATTATTTTCCTCCTTAGTGATATCATTACTGAGCAAGCTCTCATCCTACTGCATGCACACTGACAAAATGGAGGAGGCCCTCAACAAGAGGAATGCACTGGCCAGCCTCATGGACGATGTCTTTGTCAAGATCCTCCGCCGCCTCCCCACCTACTCCTTGTTCTACTACAAATGTGTCTGTCGCTCCTAGAAACACCTCATCTCGGGCAACCATAAGTTGATGCCCCGGACTGTGGCCGACTTCTTCTATGATGGAATCTACGGCCAATGAAACTTCACCAGCATCACCAGTGTTTACCCCTCCTTGTCCTTCTTGCCTTTCACCATGAATAATGTAGCTATCTTAGATTGCTGCAACGGCCTCATCCTATGCTGGTGCCTTGGGGCTGATGGATACCGCTATGTTGTCTGTAATCCGGCAACCCAGAAGTTATAGGTACTACCACCTAGAATCCATTTTGTTGGTGAGGCTCGATTGGGGTTCAATCCAACAGCCTTCTTGCACTTCCATGTGTTTGAATATATGGAGGAGGATGGTCAATGCGTGGGTGTGGACATCTACTCATCTAAAACTACAGTATGGATCTTTAAGAAATCTAAATGGGGCGAGGAGGCTGAGTGGACATTTTCAAAATCAGCAACTATGTTTTTTAACAGTTGTCTGCACTATATTGGGTTCTGCGAGAGTTACCATCGTATACTTGCTGTGGATATGGAGGGAAAGGCATGGATAAAAATTCCTAACATGCCACATGGTTTTTCACGCTCCATCCATTAAGCTCAGGGTCACTTGTGTCAATGTACTGTTGGTGGTCGTAATATGTTCGAGCTTTCAATCTGGATCCTTGAAGACTATGGTACTAATAATAAATGGACATTGAAGCATACTATTAGCCTGCATAAGTTGTTTGGAAAGACTAAGAAACAAATGGGTTACTTTGATTTTGAGTTGTGCTACACAACGGTTATAGTTCACCTAGAATGGAATTTGGTTTTCTTTGTTGGGGTTGGGGTGGAAAGAGTCGTCATCGCATATAACATGAACAACAGAAAAGTTCATGTCATCCCTACACATTACATTCCGTATGGTAGACGCGACATCCTGCTAGAAATCATCGACAGACCTTACTATCTTCCCTATGTTCCCTTGTTCTTGGAGTTGGAGTCACTAGCAAAGTAGTAAATAAATCTACATTTGATGTATCTCTCTGTCATGACATGTTTAAATGGTCAATGTTGTTTGATTGTCTATGGACATGTTAATTTCCTCTTGGATGGATATTGTCATTATTTTGCAGCAACTTTAACTTGTTTGTAATGTAAGCTAAGGTCTATGTAGTGTGTCAGACGCGTTCAAACCTACAGAGGTCGGACTGTCTTGCATGTGTAGTAACATTTCAACACCAATAGCTCCTCTATAGTGTGATATATTAACCGCCATGATCTCTTCTACAACTCCGCTTGTTTTTCTTCCTTCCCCGAGCCCTCCCAACCCGCTGCAAATCTAAAATCATCAGGAACGTGCAGTTGTCTTCTCCAAACCTACTTCACTCTTAGCCACCGCCATGGTGAAGGGCGAGCCTTCTGTGAAGCGCGTATGGGAGGGGGATGACGCCGTGCCCGTGGTGAAGGAGGATGTCACCGTGCTTGTGGTGAATCAAGATGAAGCTCTGGTGGATCCCTTTGGAGATGGAGACGATTGGGCTATTGGCATGATGAGTAAGGCTTTCTTGAAGATCAAGCATGTGCTACAGAACACCGGTCTGGGCACCCTCAACCTACCTTGAGAGGAAAAGGTGAGCAGTTATGTCTTCATTTTTCACCAACTCGTCAATGCCCTGGAAGAACTACTAGCCTACCTGAACAAGAATTGCACGGACAACGCGGAGTATAATCTCTCCTGCTACTAGAGCCAGGTAGATGGCTATGACACTAGCATCATGACATAGGGAATCAGCATTGCCCACAACACCAAGAAGCACTGGCGCAACCTGGTTCATGCCGATGCTGAGCAGGTGGCCAACCGCATCACCGCTAATGAGCAAAAGGGCCTCATGGCTATAGAGGAGGAGGACGATGACGTTGATACCAACGACGATGATGAGGATGAGGACAGTGATACCGACGATGAGTAGAAGAGTAAATAAAGTTCTATTTGATGTATCTCATATTGCATTTGATGTATCTTCCTTATATTGGAAGTACGGATGGAGTACATGTTGTTACTCTTTTCTTATGTTGTTACTCTTCCTTATGTATCTTCCCTTGCATTATATGTCAGATGCGTTCAAATGTATAGAGGTTTTGATTTGTGAAGTCTAATTTACATGTCTTTTCTTTTGTTAAACTTTATATTAGGTGGGTTAAACTCTGTTGAGGTTGGTGTAGATCATGTCCTTTGGTCTTTGGTCAATTGGTAGCCAATTTCTAGCCCTTGTTGGTTGGTTTTGCCTATAGGTTTCTTTTTGGTACTCTTTCTGATCTGTAGTATGGTAAACATGCATAACAGAATTCATCTGATCAAGTCTCGCATCGATGTAATGCCTAACGGAAGAGCCACATTGCTATTCAAATTTTACAGCACACGCAAGAAAGTCCAAGCATCGTAAATTTGATCGGGCCGGACACATCTCACGTTATACAGGGAAACCTGTTTCATATGAATACATTCGTTGAGTCCCTAAAGGAAACAAATAAAATTGAAACTAGTTACATGTTCGACCCGTTCAAATTTATGATGCTCGGATTATTAGGCGAGCAAACGGTTTATGAGAAATAGGTAAATGTCATTTCATCGAATATACTAGAGGGACGTGGTCAGGGGAAAAGTTGTGATCCTTTGTTGTAGAGTACACATCTGTGGTATGGTAACTAGTTGGCATCTATAAGCATGATTTCGGTTAGTGTCAATCAACGGAAGGGCAAAGCCACTCATGACTACTACTACTACTAATACAAATGTTGTGACTGAGTGCACTCCGTACGCAATATTTTTACTCATAGCTCTATACTATATAGTGTCTGACGAGATCAAATGTGCCGCATTTGGACTTTCTTGCAAGCGCAGTAAAATATGAGCTTGAAGCGAATGCAGCAGGAAAACTGGACACAAGAAGTGAATTGAGAAAAGAGCATTTCTTGGAATTTATTAACATGTCACTTATTTTAAGTAGTCACCCTATGTTGTCGACATTCCTTAGCATCTTTTACTAAGTTGTCATCCCTAGTGTTGGTGCAAGAAATGCTTGTTGGTACTACCTAGTGCCACTTCTAGAATGACACTACCAAGTACTTTAATATTTAATGTGACTAGAAAGAATATATATAAATGAAAGGAATCTGCAAGCGCACAGATAATATTCCATTATAGCACTTTACTCGAGAGTATTCTAGGTATCGTTATTTATATTTTTACCACAGGGAAGGTCTGGCAAGGACATGTATTGATAACTTATGCTATTGATGGAGAAGTAAACTATAACCAATATTCTACTCATAACAGGGGTAAGTCAAGAGAATAATGGGTATGATAAGTAATGATCAATGATAATTAATCACTTAGAGTACTCCTTTTTATGGCATTAGCATGGTTAACTAGAATATTAGAGGAATAATTCCTAAGTCATTCTTAATTACAAGTCAAAGCATACATTGATTAGTGTAATTACACCTAGTAATCATGGCTAAGATCAACTTCATATCTACACACAAGGGATATTACTAAGGAAGATTAAAAATAGAGCTTGTCTTCCTTCATAACTAGATCCTACTTATATACATATATTCAGAGAGTGGACTACAAAGGACTCAACAAGATTGTCACATCCACGATTTACCACATGGCCCAGAATATAGGGTGTATCCACAGGTAAACAACTGAAAGGTCCTAATGGCTAGAGGGGGGGGGGGTGAATAGCCTATTAAAAATTTCTATGACAACACTTAGCAAACCGGTTAGACAAATATGAGGCAAAGCGAGTGTTGTGCTAGCCTACTAAAAATGCAAGCCGCCTACCACAATTCTAGTTTCTATAGTCTCTATCCACACAATGGCTATGTGATGAGGACATGACACCCATGCTTACACCCATGTTTGGCACATGGTTAGGAGGGGTAGGAGGCCAGCAAGTGTATCCAAGTCAAGAAGGAGGCCCAAGGCTAATTCGGTTCGAGTCCCCAAGGTGGAGGCCCAAAGCAACTCAAGTTCGAGTCTGCCACGGCCTCTAGGACCAGTCTGCCTTAAACTGGTCACCTAGTACGCATCCTGACCCTATTTTCAATGATCCACATATGGTTGAAAAGATAATTTGATAAGGAAGCCAATGCAAGTGGTCTCATATAAAAATCCCTTCGGAAAAAACAGAAATCGTCAAAACAAGTCAGCATCCAGAATCTAACAGGGTGCTACGACACCGTCTTTTGGTCCGTTGGACCGTGTATCGTGTTTGGGCCCATTAGGGGACGTGTCCAGGGGGGTGACGCCCAAGACTCTATAAATAGCAGCCTTCGCTCTCCTTAGGGTTTGTGTTTTGTTTAGTTCTTGATTTCCTCATGAAACAGACATCATTTTGCTACAACTGTGCCGCCAAGGTTGCTTGCTATGAATCAGGGCCCCGGTTCTTGATCTTGTTCGCCTGTGGTGATTAGTCCTTTTGAATAAAGACTTGAACTCCTTCTCATTATCATAAGCCTCACATTTATTTGCAATTTCAGATTGCGTTCATCCCGTTCTTGCTTGTGTTCTCGATTCGCTTGTAGGAAAGCCTTCTCGGCGAGGTCAATCATGTTCGCGTGGTTGATAACCAATGGAGCAGTGGTGTAACGGTTGTGGGGGTCCGAATCAGTCTTGGTTCGAAGCCTAGATCATGAATGTTGAGTCTCCACCAATTGATGCTATCATACCTTTCGGAAGATCGGGCCTAGTTTACATCAAGTGGTATCAGAGACCTTATTGCCCGTTAGGTATAACTTTGTTTTTCCCTTTAGATTGTTACTATTTTTGCATTACCTATAGTCCACAAAAAGCCAAAAAAAATACACCGCCACATATTCCTTGTCCTGTAGCCTCGTTGTGTCATGCAATTTCGCCTCTGTGTCGCGTGGTTGAGTTTGTGCCCTAGGTCAAGCTCTGGTTGCTGGTTTTAGATCATTTTTAGTCCAGTTTTTGTTTTTCCCTTTGTTTTTCATCATAATCCATGAATAACTTCAAGTCTTGCTATGTTTCCTTTAGATCCATCAAACCCTAGTCCATGCCATCTAATTTGTTACACTTGTCTTCACTGTTTCTATCAAATCCTTGCTGCCGTGACTAATTTTGCGCGCATTGTTCCCGTTTTGTCCTCTAATTCGGAGTCAGTTCATAAAACTGGTCTAGTTTTTGTATACGAACTCGGATTTTGACGTTCCATATATCAAAATTGATCAGAATTTTTTTTTGGATCTGTCCATCCCTGGCTTTGTCGGGGTTGAAGATTTTTATTTTAGTCAAAAACTGGTCACAAGATCCTCTTTTCGTGGTCACAAGCTTTTTGTCGATTTTGAGCACATCTTCTGAAATTTCCACAGGCCACGGCTTTCACTTGTTTAAGCTCATATTTTCTATGGTTACTTCTTTTGTGCTCCTAAGTGAAGAAAAAATATCAAAAAAATAAAAAGAAAAAGTCAAAGAATCCCAAAAAACAACGACAACCTAAAAATAGAGAAAAAAGAGAGAGGCAAAAGTGGAACAATATCTAGAGGAGCACATAGAGAGCGCCATTAGAACTATGTTTGCGTGTGCTGATTTTTGCCTTGTTCCTAATCATATTCCTGCTGTTCACATCACTTGACACATCTGGTACTTAGAACGTGAGTAGGCCAGCAACTAAGACAAGTACTTGGGATACTTATTCAGCTTTGCTATTCAGTTGCGAATTTTGTTATTCCTGCCTATCCAAGCTCCACTTTCTTCTAACCAAGTACAGGTTTGCCTTGCAACTGTTACACTCAAGCTAAAATGGTATCACAGTCACCGACCAATTGCACCGCCTGTTGCTTTGGTAAGAACACTTGTAAGACCGTGGTAAGATGCTTGAGAGTTGAGTGCCTTGTTTTCCTTGTCCACAACCTAAGTAGTTGGTAGGGATAATACTTTTGTGTTGTCTTTTGCTGTCTTCTAACAATGATAGGTTGTTCGTATCCACCGACTTATGATGGTATAGGTGCTAATGAGTACATGGAGTGCGAAATTGGCATAGATAACATATTTGCTACTCGCTTTATGTGTCCAAGGAGGAAGGTAAAAAATGCAGCTAGTGTTTTGTGACATTCTGCTTTATCTTGGTGGGAGTCTTTAGATCCTTCTAACAGACCTCAAACTTGGAATGACATGAAACTCCTTATGTGAGAAACCTTTGTTAATCCACCTCATGTTTTGACTTCATATGCTGAGGTGCACTATTTGGAGGAAGAGTCTATTGTTATTTCTCTTGCTATGACTAACCTTTTGCAGGATAATGTACATAAGTGTGAGGATGACATGGAAGAAAATGAGGAGCTCATAGCCTCATATGAAAATTTAGAACCATCAACTATTACTCCTGCTAAATATGAGAGCAAAGGTAATGCCCACGATGCTAAACTCATGGAAGGTGAGAGTTCTCTTCATGTGCTGAATTTTTCAACCAATCATGCTATGATAGAGCAAATTTTAGTGGAGCCTTCGCTTGATTTACCTTTGTCGCAAGATGATTTGCTTGATGTTTCTTGTGACAAAGCTGACTTGCATGATGATATTTATGTTATTCCCATGCAATCATTGAAGAATGATCATGCTATATGTGTGATGAAATTGAGCACTTGTGTTGAAAATAGACTTGTTATTCATAATGCTAGTGAAGTTGATGAGCTAAAATTGTTGTCTTCTTTAAATACTTTGGGTTACATTGAATTTGATGTTCCGTGTAATCTTAGTTCTTTAGAGGAGAAACTTTATGCATATGCTGATTTGCCATGGTTCTCTAGACATACATATCATGTTTTTGGCAAATATAACAACCAAGGACAATACTTGATACAACGAGTTTATATTTGTACAAATCCGAATTCTCCTTTTGTTGTGCAAAGTAATGATCAACTAGAGGATAGTAAAATCAACACTGTTGTTATATAATATTCCTCTAGTTTTGCTTTTCGAACACAAGTGGAATCTAAAGAAAGGGAGCATATGTTTCTTGTTAGTACTAATCTTTTACAGGATAGTATTGGCAAAGATCATGTGTATTTCAATCGAGCAGACTACATGTCTGTAGGACAAGACATGCTACAAACCTAGATGGTCATATTCTTTCTCACAACATTGTCCACTCCCATTATTTTGGAAACCTCGTTTGTCCTCATGTTGTGCAGGATCGACTTCAAACAAAATCGACGTCGAGGATGACTTTTCATCAAGAAGGGGAGGATGATGAGGATATGACACCCATGCTTATGACCATGTTTGGCGCATGGTTAGGAGGGGTAGGAGGCCAGCAAGGGTGTCCAAGTCAAGAAGGAGGCCCAAGGCTAATTCGGTTTGAGTCCCCGAGGTGGAGGCCCAAAGCAACTCAAGTTTGAGTCTGCCACGGCCTCTAGGACCGGTCTGCCTTAAACTGGTCACCCAGTACGTATCCTGACCCCATTTTCGATGATCCACATATGGTTGAAAAGATAATTTGATATGGAAGCCAATGCAAGTGGTCTCACATAAAAATCCCTTCGAAATCAATGGAAATCGTCAAAACAAGTTAGCATCCAAAATCTACTAGGGTGCTATGACACCGTCTTTTGGTCCATTGGACCGTGTATCGTGTTTGGGCCCATTAGGGGATGCGTCCTAGGGGGGTGACGCCCAAGACTCTATAAATAGCAGCTGTCGCTCTCCTTAGGGTTTGGGTTTTGTTTAGTTCTTGATTTGCTCGTGAAACAGACATCGTTTTGCTGCAACTGTGCCGCCAAGGCTGCTTGCTGTGAACCAGGGCCCCGGTTCTTGATCTTGTTCGCCTATGGCGATTAGTCCTTTCGAATAAAGACTTGAACTCTTTCTCATTATTATAAGCCTCACATTTATTTGCAATTTCAGATTGCGTTCATCCCGTTCTTGCTTGTGTTCTCGATTCGCTTGCAGGAAAGCCTTCTCGGCGAGGTCAATCGCGTTCGCGTGGTTGATAACCAATGGAGCAGTGGTGTAACGGTTGTGGGGGTCCAAATCAGTCTTGGTTCGAAGCCTAGATCGTGAATGTCGAGTCTCCACCAATCAAGGCTATCATACCTTTCGGAAGATCAGGCCTAGTCTACATCAAGTGCTATCAGAGACCTTATTGCCCGTTAGGTATAACTTTATTTTTCCCTTTAGATTGTTACTATTTTTGCATTACCTATAGTCCACAAAAAGCCAAAAAAAATGCACCACCACATATTCCCTGTCCGATAGCCTCATTGTGTCATGCAATTTTGTCTCTGTGTTGCGTGGTTGAGTTTGTGCCCTAGGTCAAGCTCTGGTTGCTGGTTTTAGATCATTTTTAGTCCAGTTTGTGTTTTTCCCTTTGTTTTTCATCATAATCCGTGAACAACTTCAAGTCTTGCTGTGTTTCCTTTAGATCCATCAAACCCTAGTCCACGCCATCTAATTTGTTACAGTTGTCTTCACTGTTTCCATCAAATCCTTGCTGCCGTGACCAATTTTGCGCGCATTGTTCCCGTTTTGTCCTCTAATTCGGAGTCAGTTCATAAAACTGGTCTAGTTTTCGTATACGAACTCGGATTTCAACGTTACATATATCAAAATTGATCAGAAATTTTTTTTGGATCCGTCCATCCCCGGCAAAGCCGGGGCCAGAGATTTTTATTTTGGTCAAAAACTGGTCACAAGATCCTCTTTTTGTGGTCACAGGTTTTTTGTCGATTTTGAGCATGTCTTCTAAAATTTCCACAGGCCACGCCTTTCACTTATTTAATCTCATATTTTCTGTGGATACTTCTTTTGTGCTCCTAAGTGAATAAAAAATATCAAAAAAATAAAAAGAAAAAGTCAAAGAATCCTAAAAAACAACGACAGCCCAAAAATAGAGAAAAAAAGAGAGGGACAAAAGTGGAACAATATCTAGAGGAGCACATAGAGAGCGCCATTAGAGCTGTGTTTGCGTGTGCTGATTTCTGCCTTGTTCCTAATCATATTCCTGCTGTTCACATCACTTGACACATCTAGTATTTGGAACATGAGTAGGCCAGCAACTAAGACAAGTACTTGGGATACTTATTCAGCTTTGCTATTCAGTTGTGAATTTTGCTATTCCTTGCTACTATATCGTGCCTATCCAAGCTCCACTTTCTTCTAACCAAGTACATGTTCACCTTGCAACTGTTACACTCAAGCTACAACGGTATCACAGTCACCGACCGATTGCACCGCCTGTTGCTTTGGTAAGAACACTTGTAAGACCGTGGTAAGACGCTTGAGAGTTGAGTGCCTTGTTTTCCTAAGTAGTTGGTAGGGATAATACTTTTGTGTTGTCTTTTGCTGTCTTCTAACAATGACAGGTTGTTCGTATCCACCAACTTATGATGGTATAGGTGCTGATGAGTACACGGAGTGGGAAATTGCCATAAATAACATATTTGCTACTCGCTTTATGTGTCCAAGGAGGAAGGTAAAAAATGCAGCTAGTGTTTTGCGACAGTCTGCTTTATCTTGGTAAGAGTCTTTAAATCCTTCTAACAAACCTCAAACTTGGAATGATATGAAACTCCTTATGCAAGAAACCTTTATTAATCCACCTCATGTTTTGACTTCATATGCTATGGTGCACTATTTAGAGGAAGAGTCTGTTGTTATTTCTCTTGCTATGACTATCCTTTTGCAGGATAATGTACATAAGCGAGAGGATGACATGGAAGAAAATGAGGAGCTCATAGCCTCATGTGAAAATTCAGAACCATCAACTATTACTCCTGCTAAACATGAGAGCAAAGGTAATGCCCATGATGCTAAACTCATAGAAGGTGAGAGTTCTCTTGATGTGCTGAATTTTCCACCAATCATGCTATGATCGAGTAAATTTTAGTAGAGCCTTCACTTGATTTACCTTTGTCACAAGATGATTTGCTTGATGTTTCTTGTGATGAAGATGACTTGCATGATGATATTTATGTTATTCCCATGCAATCATTGAAGAATGATCATGCTATATGTGTGCTGAAATCGAGCACTTGTGCTGAAAATAGACTTGTTATTCATAATGCTAGTGAAGTTGATGAGCTGAAATTGTTGTCTTCTTTAAATACTTTGGGTTACATTGAATTTGATATTCCGTGTAATCTTAGTTCTTTAGAGGAGAAACTTTATGCATATGCTGATTTGACATGGTTCTCTAGACATATATATCATGTTTTTGGCAAATATAACAACCAAGGACAGTATTTGATACAACGAGTTTACATTTGTACAAATCTAAATTCTCCTTTTGTTGTGCAAAGTAATGATCAACTAGAGGATAGTAAAATCAACACTGTTGTTATGTCATATTCCTCTAGTTTTGCTTTTCGAACACAAGTGGAATTCAAAGAAAGGGAGCATATGTTTCTTATTAGTACTAATCTTTTGTAGGATAGTATTGGCAAAGATCGTGTGTATTTCAATCGAGCAGACTACATGTCTATAGGACAAGACATGCTACAAACCTGGATATGTGGTCATATTCTTTATCACAACATTGTCCACTCTCATTATTTTGGAAACCTCATTTGTCCTCATGTTGTGCAGGATCGACTTCAAACAAAATCGACGTCGGGGACGGCTTTTCATCAAGAAGGGGAGGATGATGAGGACATGACACCCTTGCTTATGACCATATTTGGCACATGGTTAGGAGGGGTAGGAGGCCAGCAAGGGTGTCCAAGTCAAGAAGGAGGCCCAAGGCTAATTCGGTTCGAGTCCCCGAGGTGGAGGCCCAAAGCAACTCATGTTCGAGTCTGCCTCAACCTCTAGGACCAGTCTGCCTTAAACTGGTCACCCAGGACGCATCTAGACTCTGTTTTCGATGATCCACATATGGTTGGAAAGCTAATTTGATAAGGAAACCAATGCAAGTGGTCTCACATCAAAAGCCCTTCGAAATCAATAGGAATCATTGAAACAAGTCAACGTCCAGAATCTGCCAGGGTGCTACGACACCGTCTTTTGGTCCGTTGGACCGTGTATCATGTTTGGGCCCATTAGGGGACGCGTCCAGGGGGGTGACGCCCAAGACTCTATAAATAGCAGCCGTCGCTCTCCTTAGGGTTTGGGTTTTCTTTAGTTCTTGATTTTCTCCTGAAACAAACATCGTTTTGCTACAACTATGTCGCTAAGGCTGCTTGCTGTGAACCAGGGCCCCGGTTCTTGATCTTATTCGCCTGTGGTGATTAGTCCTTTTGAATAAATACTTGAGCTCCTTCTCATTATCATAAGCCTCACATTTATTAGCAATTTCAGATTGCATTCATCCCGTTCTTGCTTGTGTTCTCGATTCGCTTGTATGAAAGCCTTCTCGGCGAGGTCAATCGTGTTCGCGTGGTTGATAACCAACGGAGCAGTGGTGTAATGGTTGTGGGGGTCCGAGTTAGTCTTGGTTCGAAGCCTAGATCGTGAACGTCGAGTCTCCACCAATCGACGCTATCATACCTTTCGGAAGATCGGGCCTAGTCTACATCACTATGTCACTACACTAAGTTAGTGTGCTCTCAAAGGCTAACTAAAGAGCCACACTAACCAAACTAACAAGCTGTCACGACTAGCTACACTAAAGAGCTTGACAACTAGTTTGCGGTAATGTACAGAGAGAGAGCAAGATGGTTATACTGCTGAGTTGAGGAATGAACCAATCAATCACAAGAATGAATACTAATAAAGACCAATCACCTCGGAATCAAATGATGACACAATGATTTTTTTACCGAGGTTCACTTGCTTGCCGGCAAGCTAGTCCTCGTTGTGGCGATTCACTCACTTAGAGGTTCACGTGCTAATTGGCATCACACGCCAAACCCTCAATAGGGTACCACACAACCAATGCAAGATGAGGATCACATAAGCCATGAGCAATCCACTAGAGTACCTTTTGGCTCTCCATCGGGGAAAGGTCAAGAACCCCTCACAATCACCATGATCGGAGCCATATATAATCACCAACCTCCACTCGATGATCCTCGCTACTCCAAGCCATCTAGGTGGCGGCAATGACCAAGAGTAACAAGTGAATCTCACTGCAAAACACGAACACCAAGTGCCTCTAGATGCAAACACTCAAGCAATGCACTTGGATTCACTCCCAATCTCACAAAGATGATGAATCAATGATGGAGATGAGTGGGAGGGCTTTGGCTAAGCTCACAAGGTTGCTATGTCAATGCAAATGGCCAAGAGGGTGAGCTTGAGCCGGCCATTGGGCTTAAATAGAGAGCCCCCATGAATAGAGCCATTGACTCCTCTATCTAGTGAAACACGGGCTGACTGGAAGCGCCGGTTAGGTTGACCGGACGTAGGACCCCAGTGTCCGGTCACCCGATGCTCGCCATGTGTCATCAGCCTCAAATGCTGAGCGCCCGATCTTAATGGCTAGTCTGCTTCATGCCACATGTTAAGTTGTGACCGAATGCACTGTTCAAAGTGACTGGACACTCCATCGCTAGAGTCCGGTCATTTCCAGTAAGGCACTAGAGCTAGGTTTTTTTGACCGAACGCGTCTGGTCCACCATGACCGAACGCGCTGGTGCATCCGCTCCTCCTCTTCTCTGCACGCTGCCACATCAACAGGACCAGGCGCTAAATAGTATTTAGCCAGAGTCCGGTCACCTACGTTCGGTCTCAAGCCGAGAGTAGCCCGAGCACACCACTAATTTTATAAATGACCGAACGTTGCTCCCCTGAGTCCGGTCACCACGTGACTGGCATTCGGTCACTGTTTTTCAGTGACTATCACCTCCTTCACTTCACCAACTTCTCCACCCTTGCTCAAATGTGCCAACCACCAAGTGTATCACCTTGTGCACATGTGTTAGCATATTTTCACAAATGTTTTCAAGGGTGTTAGCACTCCACTAGATCCTAAATGCATATGCAATGAGTTAGAGCATCTAGTGGCACTTTGATAACCGCATTTTGATACGTGTTTCACCCCTCTTAATAGTACGGCTATCGATCCTAGATGTGATCACCTCGCTAAGTGTCTCGATCACTAAACCAAAAAGCTCCTATCAATTTCTCCTTTGCCTTGAGCTTTTTGTTTTTCTCTTTCTTCTTTTCCAAGTCCAAGCACTTGATCATCCCCATGGCATCACCATCATGATCTTCACTGTTGCCTCACCACTTGGAATAATGCTACCTATCTCATGATCACTTAGATAAACTAGGTTAGCACTTAGGGTTTCATCAATTCACCGAAACCAAACTAGAGCTTTCAACAACGTATAAGCACCATGCTTACACAATGTCGACCACTCACCCTAGGTACTTTGGAGCAAGCGCTATACGAGCTTATGCATGAACATGATGATAATCTAACTATACTAAGCATATAATCAAAGTAGATGATGAACATTATAACTAGGAATATAATAAATATGAAGATGAATGTCATAACAATTGTAGCAAACATATAAAAGTAATGAGAGATACAAAAGAGAGGGGGTATAAAGATTATACCAAACCATACTCTTGACACGATCGGGAATCCAAGTGAACCCTGCTTGCCTCCCTCTAGACCTAGCCTAACTAGCTATGCCCAAGAATATGGTGGAGCTCTAAGGATGATTAGGATTTCTATCTTCTCAAATGACTTATGCCTTAGGAGGGTGGCAGGGGCTGGTATATATTAGCCGGAGCATCAATCCTGAGCCCTCGGATCAAACTGACTTGAATAAATAGCGTAGATGCAATCTAGGAGGCGGTGGAGAACTGACATAACAACAGGGGGCTGATAGGTGGGGCCTAGGGGCTAGCCGGCCTACAGGTGGGGCTGACCAGTCCCACCTGGCGGTGTCTCGCCCTCCACTTTGGTGTGGAGTCCTCTCAAGTCTTCTAGAACCTTCTAAGATTGTTTTTGCTATGGATAAGCATGATTAAGTCTAACATCTAGGTCCTCCATAATGGTTTTCTAGATAAACCCTGCAGAAAATACAGATTCACCAAAACTCATTGAATTGGTTAGTTTAAACCCCTAGACCTTCATTGGTAATTATATTTATGCCCTTATGCATGTTATATTGATGGTTTATAATGGTTGTTAACTACCGTCATCAAACTCCCCAAGCTTAACCTTTGCTAGTCCCTTAGCAAAGCTAAACTCAGTAAATGGATCAGGGGTTATGTCGATGCTTTCACTCCTCAAAAGTACACATGTGTTCAAACAAGAATTCTCCTCTAGTTTAGAATGAACCGATCTAACTTTCAAACTTACCCATTACTTTCAACCATGGGGCTTCTTAGCCTTTACTTGGGTCTTGAGCAATTGAAAGACAGAATGATCAAGTCAAGCACTATGTCTCAAGTTCTTTGCTCAACCATTATTTCGGAGTTTTTTTATAGATTTTCAAAAATAAAACTCAGAGCTTCCATTGTATGATACTCTCAAGTCTCTCAATGTATGTGGTATTTATGGATCCTTACTAAGAGAATAATGATGTTATACCTTTCTCTTCTACAACTAAGGCTTATGTGGAGCTCATAGGAGTAGAAATAGCATGAAAGAACATACTTGCAATACATATATTGTAAAATCAAACCTCGTAACTTTGTCATACAATCAAATCAAGATGTGCATAAGTGTGGATGTATGGTGGATATATATGGTGGCTAACCTAATTCTACTATGCTTCTTGAAAACATATCTCCCTTTTGAAAATTGGAAATAACTTTGCAAGAGAACATAAGCAATCTTATTCATCTTTTTCTCTCTTTTTTCACGGGGCATCTGAGTACCCATTGTTTTCAATATCTCGGACACTTGTCCATTTTTTTCATCTCTTTTTCTTTTTTCTCTTTTTTTATGAATAACTTTTGCATAGCCACATGCTTCTTTTCTGCAACAAAACTTTTATGAGATGGCAACAAGAACTTGGAGCATTTATTTGGTGGATAATCCTATCAAACATATTTTTGGTGTTTACTCCCAGTGTAGGAGTAAAACAGTTTTGGGTGGATCTAAATGGAATGACATGTTTTTATGCATACCCCCAGTGTAGGAGTAGTGCATATGTGGTGATGAGGACATCGCCACACTGGACACACCGACGCCATGGTCTTCCCTAAGTTGCAATTCGTTTCCAACTCAGCTGCCACGTCACCCTCGGATTCAGCAGACACGCCGTCACTGTTTCGGTCATAACTTTCTCATACGACATCGAAACGGGCCGTTCTTAGATGCGTTGGAAAGGGGACGACGACGCCGTCGTTTTGGATCTGGTCCCAGCTGCAGAAGGTCTGTGGATCATTCTGTGTGACCACGGCAAGGTGCTGCGTCACCTATTTGGGCCAACTTGGCCATGTATCGTGTCGGGCCTTAAGCCCAAGTTGTGGGCGCCCAACCCCTGGCCGTCCCCAACCCTAGGTCGAGTCTTAGACTATAAACATAGCCGCCGCCGCTGCTACACAATGGGGTTTTGTTTAGAGTTTAGTTTTCCATCGAGAAACTGAATCGTTCATTGTAACTGTGGTGACAAATCCTTTTACAGTGATCCAGGGCCCCCGTTCTTGATCTCCTCCACTATGTCGATTGGTCCTTTGGAACCGAGTTCTTGAACCCTCTATTGATATTCGCGTCATTCATATTTGCAATATCAGATTGCGTGTTTTACCTTCTTGCTTGTGCTCTTCGATTCGCTTGCAGGAAAAGCCTTCTTGGCGAGGTCAATCAAGTTGTGCTTGGTTGATAACCAACGGAGCAGTGGTGTAACGGTTGCAGGGTTCGAATCGCGTCTGATTTGAAGCCGGATCGCCAACGTCGAGTTCTCCACAAGTCGAACTTACCGGTTACCTCTCGGAAGATCGGGCCTGTACTCATCATGTGGGTGGTGTGTATGTGATCTTGATTTTAAGAGCATGACAAACCTCTCACAAGGATCAACAAAGCTTGACTAAACTCAATGCAAACAAGCAGCAAATATGTGATTGGAAGTTTTCTTATTCTTAATATCATATATGGCTCTGGTAGGAATTCAAGCTTTGTCATATAGGAGCTCATCATGTAGGATTTTTATGTTTTTCAAAAGATAAATCTCTAGAACTTTAGAATCACTTGGAACAAGATAAACAATAGCTCAGACCTTCTCATATCATATCCGTCAATTACCTAGACTTAGATCAAGCATACGCTACCCATGAGTTTCAAGTTCAGAGTAAATTATTATATCAAAACAATCATATCCAAAACTCGAGAGCATTCAAGGCTGAAAACTAGGTACTTAAAGGAATTACAACAGAGCAACTATTCATCATTTCCATTGCAAGAGATTACACATGCGTTCAAACAAGAATTCGGCTCCGGATTAGATTGAACCGATCTGACTTTCAAACTTACCCATTACTTTCAACCATTGGGCTTCTTAGCCTTCACTTGGGTCTCGAGCAATTGAAAGACAGAACGATCAAGTCAAGCACTATGTCTCAAGTTCTTTACTCAACCATTATTCTAGAGTTTTTTTTATAGATTTTCAAAAATAAAACTCAGAGCTTCCATTGTATGACACTCTCAGGTCTCTCAATGTATGTGGTATTTATGGATCCTTACTAAGAGAATAATGATGTTATACCTTTGTCTTCCTACATCTAAGGCTTATGTGGAGCTCATAAGAGTGGAAATAGCATGAAAGAACATACTTGCAATACATATACTGTAAAGTCAAACCTTGTAACTTTGTCATACAATCAAATCAAGATGTGCATGTGTGTGGATGTATGGTGGATATATATGGTGGCTAACCTAATTCTACTATGCTCCTTGAAAACATATCTCCCTTTTGAAAATTGGAAATAACTTGGCAAGAGAACATGAGCAATCTTATTCATCTTTTTCTCTCTTTTTTTCACGGGGGCATCTGTGTACCCATTGTTTTCAATATCTCGAACACTTGTCCATTTTTTTCATCCTTTTTTCTTTTTTCTCTTTTTTTTATGAATAACTTTTGCATAGCCACATGCTTCTTTTCTGCAACAATGCTTTCACAAGATAGCAACAAGAACTTGAAGCATTTATTTGGTGGATAATCCTAGCAAACATATTTTTGGTGTTTACTCCTAGTGTAGGAGTAAAACAGTTTTGGGTGGATCTAAATGGAATGGCATGTTTTTATGTGTACCCTCAGTGTAGGAGTAGTGCATATGTGGGTGGTGTGTACGTGATCTTGATTTTAAGAGCATGACAAACCTCTCATAAGGATCAACAAAGCTTGACTAAACTCAGTGCAAAACAAGCAGCAAATATGTGTTTGGAAGTTTTCTTATGCTAAATATCATATATGGCTCTGGTAGGAATTCAAGCTTTGTCATACAGGAGCTTATCATGTAGGATTTTTATGTTTGTCAAAAGATAAATCTCTAGAACTTTAGTATCACTTGGAACATGATAAACAATAGCTCAGACCTTCTCATATCATATCCATCAATTACCTAGACTTAGATCAAGCATACGCTACCCACGAGTTTCAAGTTCAGAGTAAATTCTTATATCAAAACAGTCATATCCAAAACTTGGGAGAATTCAAGGCTGACAACTAGGTACTTGAAAGGAATTACAACAGAGCAACTATTCATCATTTCCATTGCAAGAGATTACACATGCGTTCAAACAAGAATTCTCCTCCGGATTAGAATGAACCGATCTGACTTTCAAACTTACCCATTACTTTCAACCATGGGGCTTCTTAGCCTTCACTTAGGTCTTGAGCAATTGAAAGACAGAATGATCAAGTCAAGCACTATGTCTCAAGTTCTTTGCTCAACCATTATTCCAGAGTTTTTTATAGATTTTCAAAAATAAAACACAGAGCTTCCATTGTATGACACTCTCAAGTCTCTCAATGTATGTGGTATTTATGGATCCTTACTAAGAGAATAATGATGCTATACCTTTCTCTTCCTACAACTAAGGCTTATGTGGAGCTCATAGGAGTGGAAATAGCATGAAAGAACATAGTTGCAAACTTGCAATACATATATTCTAAAGTCAAACCTCATAACTTTGTCATACAATCAAATCAAGATGTGCATCTATGTGGATGTATGGTGGATATATATGGTGGCTAACCTAATTCTACTATGCTCTTTGAAAGCATATCTCCCTTTTGAAAATTGGAAATAACTTTGCAAGAGAACATGAGCAATCTTATTCATCTTTTTCTCTCTTTTTTCACGGGGGCATCTGAGTACCCATTGTTTTCAATATCTCGGACACTTGTCCATTTTTTTCATCTCTTTTTATTTTTTCTCTTTTTTTATGAATAACTTTTGCATAGCCACATGCTTCTTTTCTGCAAAAAAACTTTTATGAGATAGCAACAAGAACTTGAAGCATTTATTTGGTGGATAATCCTATCAAACATATTTTTGGTGTTTACTCCCAGTGTAGGAGTAAAACAGTTTTGGGTGGATCTAAATGGAATGACATGTTTTTATGCATACCCCTAGTGTAGGAGTAGTGCATATGTGGGTGGTGTGTATGTGATCTTGATTTTAAGAGCATGACAAACCTCTCACAAGGGTCAACAAAGCTTGACTAAACTCAATGCAAACAAGCAGCAAATATGTGATTGGAAGTTTTCTTATTCTTAATATCATATATGGCTCTGGTAGGAATTCAAGCTTTGTCATATAGGAGCTCATCATGTAGGATTTTTATGTTTTTCAAAAGATAAATCTCTAGAACTTTAGAATCACTTGGAACAAGATAAACAATAGCTCAGACCTTACTAGTGTCTTGTTCACTACTTAGGTGCATCTGTCGGTCTCGGAGATGGAGACCTTGATGGTTGCACCTCTTGTGATGTTGACACAGATGACATCACCTTTTCCTTCCACACTTGCTTGGTCTATGGACTTGACTTTGGTGGAGTAGGTTCATTTTTCATGGGTTCTTCATCTTCCTCCCAACAATTCTTTGGGGATTGATTCTTCCGGTGTTGGGATGATTGATGTTTTCTCCTCAAGTGGGTCTTCTTGGGCTGCTCATAAGTGATGTAACTATTGAAATAACAACGTACCTTTTCTCTAGGGAAGTGGAAGTGGACTTGTCCAAATCCGACATAGATGACCACGTTGATGGTGTTGAGGAATGGTCTTCCCAAGATGATGGGTGTATCATCTTCTTTTTCTCCCATGTCTAGAACCATGAAGTCGGCAGGGGCAAACTGGTCATGTATTCTTACCATGACATCTTTTGCTATTCCTTCCGGAAATTGGATTGATTGGTCCACCATCTGCAATTGCATATATGTAGGGAACAAAGGTTCCTCACTAAATAAGTATTCATATGTTACCTTGGACATTATATTGACACCCGATCCAATGTCGCAGAAGGTCTTGTGGAATATTCTTTGTCTAATGGTACACTCGATCATCAACATGCTTGGATCATCCTTTTTAGCAAGGAATGGTGAAGCGAGGAGGTGGTTGTACTCTGATCTAAGTGTGTTGATCATGTTGTTGGATTCTTCTTGTGACTGCCTAGCCTTGTTCTTCCTTCTTCTCCTATTCTTCTTCTTCTTGGTTACTGTTGTCTCTTTGGGTAGGTACGATGTTTGTGGATGTCTAGGAGATTGCAAGATACGATTCTTGAAAGAAAACTTCTCCTTTTTATCCTTGATTGCGAAGCAGATCTTGGCACTGTCCGTGCAGATGATGACTTTTGCGGTGCTTAGGAAAGGTCAGCCCAAGATAATGGGTGCCCTTACATCTCCACCTATTTCCAAAACCACAAAATCTATGGGAATATATGATTGTCCCACTCAAACAATGGCATCTTCAAGAACTCCCTTAGGTTAGCAGAGTGACTGATCTATAAGCTGCAAATGCATGTTTGTGTACAATAAACTATCTCCATTAATTTTATCATAGATTACCTTAGGCATGATGTTGACACTTGCTCCGAAGTCATAGATAGCTTCTTGGAAAATGTGAGGTCCAATGGCGATGGGGATGACAGGTCTTCCTAGATCGCTCTTTGTTGGTGTTTCGAACAAACAACAACTAGTAAATTTATATTTATTACACGTTAGGCTTGGATGGTGTACTAAAGGACATAAGGTTTATACTGGTTTAGGCAGAATGTCCCTTCATCTAGTTTACTGCTGCTTGTGTTATTAGTACCGAAAAAGGTTCATAGTGGGGGTACCAACGGTCGAGAGAGGGATAGGTCCCAAGTCTCTGATGGAAAGGTTGAAAGGATGCCAAGAGCTCGGTTGCTGCTTGGCTGTGTGTTGTGTGTGAAATCGATCCATCTCCCTAGTGGGGTGTCCTGCATTCCCTTTTATAGAATAAGGGGGGAGCAGAGGTTACAGATGGGAGAAAGAGGAAAAAACCAAAGGTAGAGAAGGTCCTTCGAAGGTGTCGGGTGTTCCTTTTCCCTTGAGCCTGCCCTGCTGACATGGCAAACCACGCCAGGGATAGCATGTTTCGTTGATCCTGATAGGGCCGGGCTCTGGCTTTGTGTTCAGTGAGTGGTCACGTCCCATCCTCCCCCGGTGGACGGTGAGGTGTGTTAGGGTGCTGAGCTGTGACTCCACGGGGAGTAGATGGGGAAATGACTATACGCCTGTTACTATTGATGACGTGAGTTCCTTCTTGGATTATAGTGGTTGTCGTATGCTTATGTTAGGATCCATGCTCGAGGGCTGATGGCGGCGCCCACAATACTGTAAGACCAAAGTCGACGCCTACAACACTGTTCGGGCTCTGCCATGTCTAGAAGGGCTTAATGCGCCTGTCCCATCATATCCTAATAGTACTTTTTTGTAGGCGTGCAGGGTATGGTCCTCGGTACTGTGGTTGACTCGAATGTCCTATCTTACCTCCTACTCATCATCATGAAGGAGCAGGGCACAGTCATCGGGCGAGGCGGAGCCTGCCCTCAGCCATCGGGCGAGGCGGAGCCAGCCCTCAGCTATTGGGTGAGGTGGAGCCAGCCCTCAGACGTCAGGCGAGGTGAAGCCAGCCCTCAGCCATCGAGCGAGGCGGAGTCTAGCCCTCGAGGGTCGAACGAGGCAGAACCAATCTTCTGTCATTCGGGCAAGAAGTGTAGTAGCGTTCTTGTCTGACCGAAAGCGTCAATGTTCAATGGTTATTAGCTCCACCTCATTGGGTACCCCGGTATTAGGTCCCCGACAGTAGCCCCCGAGCCCCCGAGCCCCCAAGCTCCCGAGTGATTCAGATAGAATCACCTAGGGGTATTTCGATTCATCGGAGGGTGCATGCAAGCACACCTGTAGGGTGTAGCCCCCGAGCCCCTAGGTGATTCAGATAGAATTGCCCGGGGGGTATTTCGATTCACCAGAGGGTGCGCGCGAGTGCACCCGTATGGTGTAGCCCCCGAGCCTTGGGGTGATTCGGATAGAATCACCCGGGGGGTCTTTCGGACCCTTCGTGGGTATGACTATGAGATTTGGTGTTTTGACAACTGGATAGCTTAAAGGAAACCCTAGTATCCCATTCATGGGGATTTGTCCAGGGTCAGCCCGGTTGGGACTCGATTGCAGATCAAGTCTCCCCTAAGGCTCGTGCGCCTGAGTTCTGGCCGCTCATGGGTCTATCCCTTATTGGGACGGCCGTTGAAACTATTGGGTTAGCCCTTGAACTCCTGGGCCCAGGTAGGCTGCAGAAATGCTTTTTGTCCCGTATCCCCTCTATGGGAAATGAGTCCTGGCCTGCTCGGGAAGGCAAAACGTCCGGCGTGACTTTGGTGGGAAAGGATAAGGATCGCGGATGCATATCCTGCGACATGACGTGGGGGTGTATCTTGGTAGGCATGGAGATCTAGGTGGACGGTTGCCCTTCTCGCATCCATCACCCCTATAAAACCAAGGGGTTCATCCCTAGGGTTCCGTACTTTGCCTCCTCATCGTTGCTTCTACAACCTCCGCCACCAATTGCCTAAGCCTCCCACGCACACATCGTAGCCATCGCTGCCAAGCTCACATCCATCCACCCCTCCCAATCGTTCAATGGAACTGTGGTGCATATCTGACATCACCCTTTAGCGCCTGGAGGGCCTTGTTCGCCATGGCCTCCTTTGCCCGAGGACCACCGCCGACGAGTGGCAGTTGCCCGGCAACGAGGACGCGCCGTCACTGCTCGAAGGCTATGTCATGTCCTTTGCTCACTTCCATGAGCGAGGATTCATCATACCTACCCACAAGTTCCTTCGGGGGCTATTGGGTTACTACAAGGTGGAGTTGTAGCACCTTACTCCCAATGGGGTCTAGCACATTGTGACATTTGTCGCCCTATGTGACGGGTTTTTGGGGATTAGTCCCCACTTCGACCTGTGGTGGTATCTCTTCGCCATCAACCTTTTGAAGAAGCGGGTCAGGAAGCAAGAGCTGAGCATGCCGGTGGGATGTGCCAGCATTCATCTTTGCAACAACCGGGTGAACGAATATCCATCAATGCATCCGTCGACCTCCAACAAGGGGTGGCATTCGCATTGGTTTTACGTCAAGGACAACATTGCTGCCCCCTTGCCAGCGTTGTCCAGGCACATCATCGAAGAGGTCCTAGGGTCATGGAAGTGGGGTATCCTAGACAAAGACAAGAAGAAGATCAAGGACCATCTTGCCACCCTCCAAATTATGAAGGAGAGGGGCGTGAAGGGATCGGGGATCATCGACGCCTGCCATACATGGAGGGTGGTGCCACTGATGAGCCACGTGCTTCCCCTATACCTGATGGTGCCCTGGGCATCGCTCAAAGGGACGGCGCTTGTCGACGAAGTGCCCCCCCTCTAAAGTGGCACAATGCATCAAGGAGGCGATGGAGCCTTCAAAGGACAACACTGGCGTTGTCCTTGATTTTGTGTATCCGGTGCCAGGGCATCCCCTAATGTGACCGAAACTAGGGTTCATCAATTTCATAAGTTCTCTTTCCCCATGCCTCCTTTTTACTTGAATTCCTGACCCCTTGATGTTGACCTCGGGATAGCAGGACCAGCCGAAGAGACTCGTCTTCGTGGATCACCCAGCTCTGCTGCTGAAGGACCAGCTCATGGCGACGATGAATCACACTGCGGCCAAGTGGGATAGGAAGGCAAAGGAGCTCAAGAGGAAGAAGATGCTACAGAAGCAGCAAGCATGGGAGCGAGGAGAGGAGACATACAGTGATGATGATGACAACGACGATGTTGAGGAGTATGATGAGGTAGTTGCCAACATTGAGTGGGGCGACCTAGGAGGCGAGGACATGCTGATAGGTGCCCACTCGTCAATGTAGGGACCCTTCCTGTTCCACGCCAGGGTGGATGTGGCCTTGAGGTCAGAGGGGGTAGGCTAGACCGTTGGCCTATCCTCAGGACCAGTGGGAGCAGATAGATCCGCTGCCGTGCCTGGGGTGCCGGTGGAGGGGGGCGGCTCCACTATCGTGCCCCATGTGCTAATAGGGGCAGGCGGATCTATCGCCGTGCCTAAGGTGTTGATAGAGAGGGGTGGCTCCACCGCCATGCCCTCAAAGGCAAGGGAGATGAGCCCCTCTGCCCGAGAGTAGGGGAAGGCTCAAAACGGTCCTTCCCATATGAATTGGAGTAGGAATCTAGGGGTTTGACCCCAAAACGTCCCTACCGCCCAACATCGCCAGCGTAAGTCACTGATTCCTTTGTTTTTTTTGTTTTTTTTTGTTTTTCAGTGTGACCTTATGCCTTTTAACTCTTGTAGAGTCTTGAGACGGGGCCATTCTTTAGTGCTGGCACCCAAGAAGAGCGTTGCTCTTCAGGCAGGACGGACGCCATCGCTCGACATTGCTCCTATTTCAAGTAGGAGAGGAGCCGATGTTGTAGCCTTGTCAGCCAGTCAGGCGCCGCCTATGGTGGCACCCATGCCCTCGGTGGGTCAAGCAGACGCTGGGGCTAACGGAGCGCCCTCGGGGGTCACTGAGCAAATGATGGTGGAGGTGACTTCGCCGCCTACGTCGGAGCAGATGGAGCTACCGCCCGCGCTTGTGGCGCCCTCTGTGGTGGACGCAGCACTACAAGTCGAGGCCCCGTCATCACAAACACAGGTGGCCATGACCGTGACAAGCCAGGCATAGCTGGACGCAGCCATGGTGGTGTCCAAGGAAGCGGCATGATCCGCGCCACCGACGACCTAGGCAACGGCGCCCAAGGCGGGCTGGATGGAGGAGGACACGACTGGAGGGTCCCCGGGCATCATGGCAGTGGTGGAGAGGACTGGCAGGGGGTTGCCCTTGGCCCTGATGTTGGGGGCAGCCGCTCGTCCATGTGGGGTGAGTCGCTGCTCCAGTGGATGGATCCTTAAGACCCAATGTTGACTCTCTTCTCGCTCGGCGATGCTATCGAGAGCATAGAGCGGGAGAGTCTCGACAAAGGGATCTTGGTGATGATGGATGTCCTGAACTAGGCCAGGGGCATCATGTGTGATGTCATCATTCCCACTGTTTGGGTATCCGCTTGATCTTCCCTCTCGCTTTCTTCTTTCTTCATGTATTTTTGTATTTTTGACACTAGTCTTCTTTTTAGTCCCTCATTGCTCCTAGCCAAGAGAAATCCTGATTCCTCCATGAGCAGAAGGTGGAATGGGATAGCCTCACCGAGGAGGCTCAGCTACATAGAGATGTGAGTGCCTACCTTGCTGCCGCCCAGCAGCGGGAAGCCGAGGCGCATCAGGACACGAAGGAGGTCCATGGGATGTTCCAGGATCTATCAACAAGGGTGCAGCAGGATGAGGAGGCAACCACCAGGGTCCAAAAGGAGCAAGACGAGCTATTCTAGAAGGATGCCGAGGTCTACCAGCAGGCTATCGACCTCCTGGCTGAGCTAGAGACGGAGCGGGATCTCAAGTTAGAAGCCGAGGAAAGGTCCTCGGCCCTGTAGCAGAGGGCGAATCTGGATGCCGAGGTGATTGCCCAGCTATGTAGGGAGCAATACAAGCTATGCCAGACTACAAAAAGACTCCACTTGGAGTGTGGCACGACCCATGAGGAGTGCGATCAGACCATCCGAGAGCACGACGAGGCGCGTCAGGGGGTCAGCTCCCTTCGGGCAGATCTTGGAGCCACGGTGGCCCAAAGGCTAGAGGCTGAGAGCATCTCTGATGGGCTAGGCATGGAGCTTGCTGAGGTGCAGGGGATTCTTTATGTCGAGAGTGATGAGCACGATCTCCTGCGCGCTACCGTTGGGGTGGTTTTCGATGACCTAGGGTTGGCGCGGCTAGAGGAAACCGGCTCGCTCATGGCCTGTGCCGTAGATATCACGACACGCATGCACTAGTTTGAGGAGAATGCTTTTCACGCTGGGATCACCCAAGCCTTTGCTGTTGCCAGCTCTCATTATGATCGAGAAGTTGACTTGGAGATAATGAGCCTCGGCTTCATGCCTGGCTATGAATCCTCTAAGCTGGATGAGATTCAGAAGGCGGCGACTCCTATTGCGTGGAACCTGACCGATAGGCTGAAAGATATAGTTCTCCCCCGAGGAGGTAGTTAGTCGAATGAGTCTAATAAGCATTTATCTATAATTTATGGACAAGTGTCAGTACTTTTGTGTTTGAAAATAGATTCATAATTTCATTTCGTTTGTCTGAACCTGTTTTCTTCCCTTTTGCGCTCGGGAAAAAAGGTTTATGCGATCCGACCCTTCTGTTCATTAAGACCGTAGGGCCCGAGGTGTATAGGGGGGAAATTTCGATTATGCTGGTGAGCAAAGTTACCATAGCCATCGGGGCATGGGTTTTTTGCAGTCTTATGAGACATGCTTGTTTATCTGTTCCCACAAACCTTGCCACTAACCTTAACATGAGGAAGAGGTCTGACGCAATGGCTGTTTCGAAAAAAGGAGATATTCATACCTTTATCAGCCCCTGAGTGAGATCCAACCCCTTGCGGTCGCTGTGGTCGGATGTTACTAGAGACCAAAGCAAGGGTAGCGAACTTACTCTTCTATTCACACATACCCCTTACTTAGGATTTTAGCGATCGTTTCATGACCATGCATTTGATCTCATTGCTGGCCCAGCCTTCCCCAAGCCCCTGCACGTGGTGGGGATTTGGTCATGGGTTGTCTCGTTTTGTGACTGTCGCCCCATCCATGGTTTCCGCAACTGGAGGGGTTGAGGCGACGTCACTTGCCTCGATGGCTCAAGTGACGTGCTTGATGAGCTCACTAACAGGGATGTTCAAATGGAATCCGATCCCATTGCTTTGCAACAGGGTCAGCAAAGCACTCAGGTGGTGTTCCGTTGCTCCTTGACCTACCTTCCAACAGATCTCCCCTCAATGGGGATTCTACGGGCTCAGCTAAAGGCTGGATTGAACTAGAAGGTTGAGATGACCCTATCCGCCTCTATGTGGGTTGGTAAAGGCCACTGAGGCTCATCTACATTTTCTCCCCTAGCTCTTGTTTGACATGAGGCGGCCTCGGACCCTTCGTAGGCCAGCCTTCGAACCTCGGTCTCTTGATCTTGGATCAAGCGGCTTGAGCCCCTAAGCCCCTTGGGGCCTAATAGGGGTCGGCCATGTTTCACATGTCACCCCATCCTCGGTTTCCACAATTGGAGGGGCTGAGCTAATGACACTTGCCTCGATGGCTCGAGTGTCATGCTCAATGAGCTCGCTAAAAGGCACATTCATGTGGAATCTAGGTCCGTCATTCGCTGATAGGGTCGGTAGAGCCCTCATGTGGCATTCCACTACTTCTTAACCCACCTCCCGGCAGATGCCTGAGCCGTTCAATAGGCTCAGGTGGCCCATTGGCCTCTCCTCGACGGAGATTCTGTGGGTTCAGCTCGAGGTTAGGATCGAACGAGAAAGGTCAAGATGTCCCTGTCTGCTTCTAAGCGGGGTCGAGCAAGGCCGCTGGGGCTCATCTCAGTTTTTCTCCCCTGGCTCTGTTTGACGTGAGGTGGCCTCGAGCCCTTCATGGGCCGGCCTTCAAACCTTGGTCAGTTGCCGCTCATATCGAATGACGTGGGTGCCGCTTCATGATGCGACATAAAGCACTGAGATGCAGCGATTGCATATGCAACATTTGGATGTATGGGATTAATGTATGATTTAATTGAAATGAAAGCGAGGGTCAGTAATGTTACCTTGGTGGCATGAGCGATGAGAAGCTCTTACCAAACATGTCCATGTGGGGTTCGAGTCCAACGTTCATGACAGGGCTGGTGTAACCTGCACGAGCATCGCAATTTTTCGTTTCTATCTTTCAGCGGCCATCCAAGCCGTTCGATTGGTTTAGGTAACCTGATAGCTTCTCCATGAAGGAGATTCTATAGGAGGACACCTCCAAACCCTTCTTAAGAAGGTGGATGCTAAAGCTTGGGGTATGGGGAACTGTGAATTCGATTATGCTGGTGAACAAAAACACTGTAGCCGCCGGGGCGTAGGGTCTAGCGGTTCGTCCAGTTTTACTCAAAGTTTTACACCCGCACCCCATGTCTCTAGTTTTCAACATAAGGAGGGGTCGGGCGAAGAGGATGTCTAAACAAGTAGACACTCTCGGCAGCCCCTGAGCGATGTACGTGCCCCTACCATTACTGGGGTCGCAGGCTTGGTAATGAAATTAACACACAAAGTAAGTAAATAGAGGTGCTTATATTTCAGCGGCCATTCGTTTGTCATTTTACCTAGGTCATCTGATCAACCTAAGAGGCCCATTGGGCCCCCATTGACAGGGGTTCCATCATCGGGTCCTTCTAGGTCCTGCCTGGGGAGGCAGAGAGTCATCTACGTGCGGGTGTGCCCTGATTCTCGCGCCCAGAGTGCGGTAGTGGTGGGCCATGCCTAGGCAATGTCCTATTTGACTACAGGACATCTCGTCAATCAGAGCACATCCTGTTGGTCTAGGCACGTCCCCTGAAATTCCCATCAGCATCGATTTCCCATCTGCATTGAATAGGGGAAGGGAGGAGTTTTTTCGCCCCAACCTTTCGCCTTTTCTCTGTTGCTGCATCTCCTCCTTAATTAGGGGGAGGGAGAGGGTTCTCATCCCCATTCCTTCACCTATTCTTGAGCTGCTACCTCCTCTCCTTCCTTTTCACCAAATGTGTTCATGCATCGCAACGGTTCCTAAGTGAGAGAGGGTAATGCTAGGGAGAGAAAAACTCACTGATCCGCTCATGAATCTGGAGCGTGATGTCGAGTTGGAGGTCATCCAACATAGATGAGATGGTGTCGGCCACCTTCGCCGAGAAGGGGCCGCTTCCGCTGAAGGAGGCACACTGGAGGGTGCTGAGCGTCGTCGGTTTTGCCATTATCCGTGAGGCCTTCATCGGGATGGAGCCATATGGGAAGCTCTTCTAGCGAATCTTCTCCGAGCGAGTCTTGTTGGTGGAGAAGCCGCCCAAGACTGCATTGATGGGGGGTTTTGCCCTTGTAGCCGCTCAGATCGGCCAATTAATGAAGCTTGATGAGATGTCAGAGACATCCATCAGCCATGGCGGCCTTTCTTTGGTGGGAAGCGCCGCCCATCCAGGTGCCGTTATTAGGGTTACGGCTGATCACGATGGCATAGTCCCTAGACACCCCGGTGAAGGTGCCATGGTCACCAACATGGTGCTCAACGTTGCAAACGATGGCGCCCTCGAGGATCCCACAGAGCGGTAGGACGTCGCCGATGGAGAGCGTGGCGTGATGACCGTAGTAGTGCTTATAGTAGAACTGGTCAAAAACTATAATCAAATAAGTTGTGGGAGAGCCCTTGTGTGAACAGTCTTTTGTATTTATGAATACATCAGTCCCTTTTTGTGATGAAATCACTTTGTAAGTGATGAATTTGTGCAAAAAATGAACTGGTTCTCAAATTTTGTTATGGCAATCAGCTTTTCAGCTCTTGTCCCCCTTTTTGTAAAAGAGGTTCAGTGCCTTCTGACCCTTCCCGTAGCTAAGGTCGCAAAAAGGCTTGGAGCGTGGGAGAGCCAATTCTAATTACGCTAGTGAGCAAAGAGACCATAGCCGCTGGGGCATGGGTTTCTCGTAGTCCTACCAGTTATACTCAGATTCTTGTTCCCAAAATCCTAGCCCTTAGGACTTACCATGAGAAAAGAAGAAAAACGCAGAGAATGTTTGCAAGATAACTTAGAGAAAGTTTGCAAGATAAACATACTCATACCAGCCCCCGAGTGAGGTCCGACCCCTCACACTTTGCAGGGGTCGGATGCCACGAAAAGATCAAGGATTTTTTATGACAAAGACTAATAAGAGAAAGTATGCATTTATGTAAGGGTAAAAATGATGTAGCTACTCAATGTTCTAGGCGTTGGTGAAGACCTCGTCGTTGATGGTTTTCAACTTATAGGCGCCTTGCCAGAGTACTTCCGCAACGACGTACGACCGTTCCTAGGGTGGGGAGAGCTTATGGCGGTCCTTGTTGCTCTACACGAGGTGGAGAACCAGGTCCCCAACGCTAAAGGCTCGGTCCCACACCCGTTGGCTGTTGTATCGTCGCAGTGCCTACTGGTACTTGGCCGAACGGAGGAGGGCGATGTCGTGAGCTTCATCTAGCTAGTCCATGGCATCTTCATGGGATGCCTTAGCTCCCTATTTGTCATATGCTCTGATTCTTGGCGCTCCATAGTCGAGGTCGGTTGGGAGGACGACCTCAGAACCGTGCACCATGAAGAAAGTCGTGTAGTTGGTGGCCTTGCTGGGCGTCGTCCTTAGGCTCCAGAGCACCACAGGGAGCTCGGTGACCCAGTAGGTGCCAAACTTGTTCAACCAGTTGAAGATCCTAGGCTTGGGGCCCTGTAGGAGCATGCCGTTTGTGCGCTCAACCTGCCCGTTGGTTCGAGGGTGCGCAACGATGGCCCAATCGACCTGCCCATTGGTTCGAGGGTGCCCGTAGGAGCATGCCGTCATCGTAGAATCGAAGGAATTTCTTATCGGTGAACTATGCGTTGTTGTTCATGATGATGGAGTTTGGTACTCCAAAGCAATGGATGATGTCGAGGAAGAATAGCACGGCTTGCTTGGACTTGATCATGGAGATCGACCGAGCTTCGATCCATTTTATGAACTTGTCTATGGTGACAAGTGGGTGTAGCCCCTGGGTGCCTTCTTGAGAGGCCTAACCAAATCAAGCCCCTAGACCATGAAGGGTCACATGATGGGGATCATCTGGAGTGCCTAGGCTGAGAGGTGAGTTTGCTGAGCATAGTACGGGCACCCTTCGTGCATATGATCTGCTCGGCGTCGGCTACTACAGTGGGGCAGTAGAAGCTCTGTCAGAATGCATTCCCAACCAAGGTTCTAGGCACGGCGTGGTGACCGCAGACCCCACCGTGGACATTGCTCAGCAAAAGCTTCCCCTATTCAATGGGGATATAGAGCTACAGGATCCCGATGTGGCTTCATTTGTAGAGTTCACCCTCTATAAGAACGAAGGACTTGGCATGATGTGTGAGCCGCCGAGCTTCTATCTTGTCCATGGGCTGCATGTCATGGAGGAGGTAGTTGAGGTAGAGTGTTCTCTATCTGTCCAGAGGGGTAGGTTCTATTGTTGGATCCTCTTCAAGCTCCATGACCTCAGGGCCGGACAGAGCCATCGGTTGGTTAGCCCCTGAGGTTGGATTGGACGGACCATCATCAGCTTGTTCTGACCCTTCATAGCGCACCAAGGGCTTGTGTTGGTCACTGGCAAAGACACCCGTTGGCACTAGCTCTTGACCGGATGCCGCTTTTGCAAGCGCATCGGCCGCCTCATTGAGGCGCCTTGGGATGTGATTGAGTTCGAGGCCATCGAACTTGTCCTCCAGCCGCTGGACTTCTTGGCAGTATGCAGCCATCTTGGTATCATGGCAGCTCGAGTCCTTCATGACTTGGTTGATGACCAGCTAGGAGTTGCCCTGGATATCGAGGCGTCGGATGCCCAACTCGATGGTGATGCGTAGGCCATTGATGAGCGCTTCATACTCGGCCACATTATTGGATGAGGGGAAATGGAGACGAACCATGTACCTCATGCGAACCCTGAGGGGTGATACGAAGACCAGCCCTATGCCGGCACCCTTCTTCATCAGGGATCCATCAAAGTACGTCATCTAGTACTCTTGATCGATGACCGCCCATGGTGTTTGGACCTTGGACCATTCCACGATGAAGTCAGCCAACATCTAGGACTTGATCGCCGTTCAGGAGGCATACGTGATGCCTTGATCCATCAACTCGAGTGCCCACTTTGCGGTTCTTCCCATGGCATCCTGGCTCTAGATGACCTCACCGAGGGGGAATGACATCACGACCATCATGGGTTGTGACTCAAAGTAGTGGCAAAGCTTCCTCTTGGTGATAAGGACAGCGTATAGGAGCTTTTGGATTTGGGAGTACATAGGGCGCTGGACCTTGAGGGCGTGCCCTTCTTCTTGCCGCTCTACTACCATGGTAGCGCTGACCACTTGCTTGGTGGTCGCTATGTATAGCAAGAGGGATTCTCCATTGCCTGGTGGAACTAGGATTAGGGCCCTTGTCAAAAGCAGTTTGACCATGTCAAGTCCCTCCTGGGCCTCGGATGTCCAATCGAAGCGGTCGGCTTTCTTTAGGAGGTGATAAAGGGGGAGACCTCATTCATTGAGGTGTGAGATGAATTGGCTGAGTGCGGCGAGGCACCCTGTGACTTGCTGAACCCCCTTTATGTTCTGAATCAGGCCTATCCTTGTGATGGCTAAGATTTTCTCCGAGTTGGCTTTGATGTCACGCTCGGAGACAATGAAGCCGAGCAGCATGCCCCTTGGGACCTCGAAAACACACTTCTCGGGATTGAGTTTGATGCCATTCGCTTAGAGTTTTGCAAAGGTCTGCTGAAAGATCGTCAACAAGGTGGTCAGCCCCTTTGGATTTAACTATGATGTCGTAGACGTAGGCCTCAATAGTCCGCCCGATGAGGTCCCTAAAGCATTTAAGCATACAACACTGGTATGTAGCCCTAGCGTTCTTCAGTCTGAACGGCATTGAAACATAGCAGAATGATCTGAAGGGGGTGATGAAAGACGTCTTGAGCTGGTTGGACTCTTTCATCATGATTTGATGGTAGCTAGAGTACGCATCAAGGAAGCAGATGGTTTCGCACCCCGAGGTAGAGTCAAATATTTGGTCTATGCGTGGCAAAGGAAACAGATCCTTTGGGCACGTTTTGTTGAGATCCGTATAGTCTACACACATCCTCCATTTCATGCTCTTCTTTTGTACAAGAACGGGATTGGCTAACCACTCTAGGTGGTACACTTCCTTGATGAAACCGACTATCAAGAGTTTCATTATCTCTTCACCGATGGCCCTGCATTTCTCCTCATTGAAGTGATGTAGGCATTGCTTCACTGGCTTGGAGCCTGGGTGGATCTTCAAGGTATGCTTGGCGACCTTCCTCAGAATACCTGGCATATCTGAGGGTTTCCACGCAAAGATGTCTTTGTTGTCACGAAGGAAGTTGACGAGCGTGCTTTCCTATTTAGAAGAAAGCATGGTACCAATGCGTACCGTTCTACCCTCGGTGCTCCTAGGGTCTATGAGGACTTCTTTAGAGCCCTCTGCCGACTCAAACGACCCGGTCGACTTCTTGGCGTTGAGCGCTTGTTCGGTGACCTCCTCCCTAAGGGTGGTGAGTTCCCCGAAGGCAACGATTACTGTGGCATGACCGCAACACTCGACCTTGCACTCGTAGGCGCGCTAGAAGGAGGTGCCGACGGTGATGACCCCATGGGGGCCTAGCATCTTCAGCTTGATGTAGGTATAGTTGGGGACAGCCATGAACTCCACGTAGCATGGTCATCCCAGGATGGCGTGGAAAGTTCTGGGGAACCCAACCACCTCAAAGGTGAGAGTTTCAGTCCTATAATTGAACTAATCTCTGAAGATAATGGGTAGATCGATCTGCCCGAGTGGCATGGCCTGCTTCCTGGGCACGATGGCGTGGAAAGGCACTCAGGTTGGGTGGAGGCGTGTCCAGTTGATGCCCATCTCATTGAGCATCTTTGCGTACATGATGTTGAGGCCGCTGCCCCCATCCATCAGTACTTTGGTGAGTCACTTTGGGCCGACGATTGGGTCAACCACAAGCGGATATCTCCCTGGGTGTGGGACGCTATCCGGATGGTCGGCCCAATCGAAGGTTATGGCAGACTCTGGCCACCAGAGGAAGGCAGGCGTGGCCGGTTCGGTCGTATAGACCTCACGGCGTGTGACCTTCTAACAATGTTTGGAGTCATAGGCCGCCAATCCTCTGAAGATCATAAGGCAGTCATTCGACATCGGAAAGCTGTTGTCCTTCTCCTCAGCATCGTCCATGGTGGGGGTAGGGTTCTTTCCCTGCTCCCCCTTGTTGGAACCTATGGATAGGAACCACCACATGAGGCTATAGTCTTTGAATAGATGCTTTACCGGGAAGGCGTGGTTCGGGCACGACCCCTTGAGTAATTTTTTGAAGTGGTTCAGAGTGCCCTCCGTGGGCTTTCGACCACCCTTGCAGTCAATAGCGACCATGAGCGAGTCCTTGTGTTGTTGCTTCTTGTTCTTTCTTTTGGCGGAATGATTGGAGGTGCCTTCGCCGACACCCTCGTCCCGTCTTGCCTTGCCCTCGAGACGATCGAAGATTGCTCCGACCGCCTCTTCTCCTAAGGCGTGGCTAGTGGCGATGTCCAGGAGTTCCTTGGAGGTTCACGGGCCCTTGCGTCCCAGCTTATGAACCAAGGACTCGTAGGTAGTCTCGGACAGGAAGGCTCTGATAATGTTGGCGTCGGCGATGTTAGGGAGCTCGTTGCATTGCTGGGAGAATCGCTGGATGTACCCTCAAAGGGTCTCACCGGCCTTCTGACGGTAGTTCTTGAGGTCCCATGGGTTTCTAGGGCACTTGTATGTGCCCTAGAAGTTCCCCACAAAGATCTCCTTCAGATCCGCCAACTCTGAATCATGTTGGACGGTAAGTGTTCCTACCATGCTCATGCCGAATCGACTAAGAAAAGTGGAAGGTTGTGGATAATGAAGTCATCATTATTCGCACCATCGACTTGGCAGGCAAGCTGATAGTCTTTGAGCCAAAGTCTGGGGTTTGTCTCTCAAGAGTACTTAGGGATATTGGTAGGTGGTCGGTACCTTGGTGGGAAAGTAGCGTTGAGGATGTGCCGGCCAAAGGCCTGAGGGCCCAGCAGGCCAGGGCTCGGGCTCCGATCCTCGTCGCTGTCATAGCGCCCGCCACGGCAAGGATGATAGCCGTGGCGAGTTCCTTCTCTCGGGTCACTATAGGTATGTCTGCGGGCGTTGAGAGTGCTGCGTGCATCGCGGTTATGGCCAAGACGCTGATGTATCTGGACCGTAGCACGCTGCCTGCCGCCTTGTGGTGCCTGGTGGACCGATGCGTCCTTGCCAGGACACCCGAAGGGGGAGGGCGTATGCTGGCTGGTGTCGATGTAACACCCTAGGTGTTAGCCTTGCATAAATTGACTTGCATTGCATGAGCATGAGCATGAGCATGAGCATGAGCATGAGCATCAAGCATTCATATTTAATCTTTTACAATTGAAACATTTGATTGAAACATATGCAACATTGCTTGTTATTTCATGTTTCCTTGTATCTATGCAAATGATCATGAGTGGATACATGTACATGATGGATGTGAGTCACTAAAACATATTAGCTACACTTATGATGACTAGTGGAACAATGTTCATGAAGATCATTTTGACTAATCAAGTACTTAAGTGATGCTATTCATGTGGACCTGGATAGCTCTATGTGTAACCAATTCATGAAATGATCATGTGACCTTACAAATAGCTTAAATATGTTTAGAAGATCATTATGAACAACTTTGGTATTCATGGTTAGGGCTAAAGTGGTCACCAAGTCATAGTTCATGAATAAGCCATCTTTTGAATGTTGCATGATTGACCAAGTTTGAACTATATGCTAGAGACTTTGCATGGAGGTGGTCACTAAAGCAAAGTTGTTGTATTTGGCAAGAGGAACAACTTTTATTTTTGGGTCATAGACTAGTTTAGCTTCTAACATGCTTGAAATAGGCTCACAAGATCCCACAATTCACTGTTTTCAGCACTTCCCCGTGCTCGCATTTCCATTTTTCTGCCTCCTCCTTCACCTCAGCGCAGCCACCACAGAAGCCGCCGTCGCCATTGCCGTTGCATCTGCTCCGCCGAGCTCGCTCGCGCTCACCGCCGCCCCATTTTCTAATCGGCCGCACTCTCAGCTCTGCCTCACCCTTCTCCACCTTTCCCACCTTGCAGCACCCACAGTCGCGTCCTTGGTAAACCGCTTTTCGCTTTGCACCATCGTGGGTATGCCTTCGCCGGAGCTCCGCCATGGCCGCTGCCGTGGCCATGCTTCGTCGGAGCGCCTCCAGCCGCCTAGACATAGTCACATGGTAGCCATGGTTCTATAGCATGAGTTGCCTAGCTTCGCCATGGTCGGTGATGGCCGGCACACCGTAGAGCAGCGCCGCTGTGCCACCATGGCCGGCGATGAGCCCGCTCTGTCGCATCTGCACTACCACCACCTAGACCATTCAACGCTGGTTGGTTAGTAGATCATGTTGGTGCCCTTGGCTTCGCTGGAAAGCTCGCCGGCGGCGAGCTACGGCCGACCCGCGTTGATTCAGCGCTGGGCTCTGTTTTTGTCTCACTGACTTGTGGGGCCGCCTGACCAGCGGGTCCGGGTTGTCAGTGACTGTGAAGTTATAGGATAGCTCAGTTATTTCAGTTTTTCATGCTAACTTGGAAAAATGATAAGTGGTGTTGTAGATGTCCAAATCTTGTGAACCAAATTTTGTTGAGTTCCTTAGGAAGTGTAGTATTTAGGAAAAAATACAATATTAGCACATGTAGTAGAATTTCTGGAAGAATTAAACTGAAACTTGAAATGTGTTTTTAAATGTATGCAAACTAGTTTAATTTATATCTAGAGTTTTTGTGCTCCAAAAATTATGAAATTTATATGGTGAGCTTTTCTTGATAAGTATAAGCCCTGGTAAGAATTTGAGGGTTAGTGCATGAATAGATTTTTAGTTATAGATTTTTCCTTGTTTAATTAGGTGATCCTTGTGTAAATTGTTATAAATTATTTATGAACCCAATATTCATGAAATTTATTGGAGGCTGGCCTAGTACCATGTAGATGCTAATAAAAATATAAAATCTGTTGCTTGACACTTTTCACAAGGGTTTTCTATTTATGCTATTTTAAGCCTATATGTCTTGTCATTTTTGCATAGGATGTTTTACTTGGTAAAATGGCATAAAACTTTTGCAGTGGTCTATTGGTAGCACTAGTAAGCCACTGTAAATTTTTGAGAATTTATGATGCACCTTTGGTATATGTTTGTTATTTACTCTAATTATTTAATTAAATTAAGAAAGGCAATTAAATAATTAGATTGTGATTAAGCATAATGTTTTCTATGGTTCTTATGATGCATAGTAACTGATGATGTCAATGGTAAGGCTTAGAAGCCATTGATTGTATACAAATAACTAATTTTCGCTTTATCATTCAAATACAAGACTACATGTATAGTTTTGATTGTTTGGATGATTTCATATGGATAATGGTCTCTAATGCAAAACTTGTTAATAACAAAGTTGTAGATAACTTACTAATCTACCTTGGGTTTAATTTTCACAGCCATAGGACTTAGGGTTTTTGAGTTCTAGCTATTGCAAGTTTGCTGTCCAAAGGGTTTACTTTCTAGATAGATTTGATTGAATGATTTGTTTGCCCAATTTAACTCTTGAATCACAGTGAGAGTATTAAAGGAAAGTTGTAGATAATTTAATAAGATTTCCAGAAAGTGTAAGATCACCACATTTGGATAAGTAGAACTTCAGTTATGAGTAAAACATGTAGCTGCTGTTTTGTGATATAGTAAATGCATTGTTGTAGTAGTTGATTAAATAATCAAGAAGAGATATGCACATACTCAGTAAAATGTGATGCACATGCTATTACTTTAACACCATGTTATTATGAATGCTTGCAAGAATCCATTCATCATGTATCATCATACTATACTTGCCAACATGAATGCATTCGCACTATCTCATGTCACACTCATGCATCTAGGATCGACGGAGGAGATAACATTGCTGGAGTTCAACGAAGAAGAAGGAGGGGACCAGCAGGAGATTCCTCAAGCCGCAGCTCCCGAAGGTGAGGAGCAGACCCCAGAAGAGCTTCTAGAGTGCCCTGATCACCGCCCCACTTCCTTTCTGAAAGGTAAGCCCCGGAGCATTCTAAGTGTCCTAGTATTTTACAAAATATTACTCAAGTCCTTATGATTGATGCATTAGGTTATAAGAGTTGATTGGAACCACTTGATGCATATAAATTCCTTGTCTAGAAATACTACCTTTAACCCTATATAGGTTAAGGATCAAATATATGCTTAGCCATGCTTAGACCGGTAGAAGTCGGGTGATTTCCTGTCACCTGCGAGATACAGGTGGATACCGAAGCACGGTTGGCTATATTTGCTATCGTGGAAAAGAACCATGGGGTAAAAGAAAATCAAGGCCGGGTGGAGTCTATGCGTAGGTTGACTCATGTGATTCTGTCTGTGCCGATTAAGGACCGTACTGTTGTTGGCGCTGTTTGACAAGATTGAACGTATGCCTATCACTTAGCTGACCGGATAACTCGTTTCGACCGCAAAGCCAAGTAGCTCAACTTAGGCCGTGCCCCGCTCTATAAGAGTGCGCACTCTGGATGGTAGTAAGGATGTGTGGGGAGCCAGACTGAGCCCAAGGGTAGGCTGGGCCTGAATGTCCTGGCATTTGGTTGTCCCTGATTGTGCGGCGATGGGCGAACCCGTGAAATGTGTACTTGAGTTGTACCAAAGGTGACCTAAGGTGACCGTTGATCTGGTCTGCTTGGGTTTGTGTTGGGAATAAATTCCCAGCTGGTTGAAATCGATTTGAATCGCCATCTCTCCTGGATAGTGAGAAACTTGGCTAGTACCAACATCGTAGTAATTGTATTATGGAATATGATGGTTCGCATGAACATGGAATTATAATACCAGCTATGGTTACTATTGTATGCTCTTAAAATGATATACCACATGTTTGGCATAGGATAGTCGCTAATTTAGAGATGGATAGTCATAATTAACTTGATAATAGAATTATAATTGTATAATTGATTTAATTGCTTTTTATGCAAAATGTTGTCAAGCTATCTCCACTTATATAGCCTTGCATGATCCTTAGAGTCATTTTATTTCTGGTTTATGACGGGTAAGTCTAGCTAAGTACCTTCTCGTACTCAGGGTTTTATTTCCCATTATTGCAGATGGCACTGTGTATCATGGTTATTGCAAGAGTTGCTTCTATCCCGCTGTGGTTGAGGAGTAAGCCTGGGGCAGGCTTCTTTATTAATCCCTCTACATGCTTTTGTGGACTGTGATCGTATGTTGGCACTGTATCAAACTATGTTGGCAAATGCTACTTTCAAAACTTAATTTGCTTCCACTTTTATTTATCAAACTTGGTTTGTAATAACTTTGTTTCATACTCTGATGATGGAAATGTATCTGTGAACTTTATGTAATATGTGACATGTATGTTGAATTATGTACGATCTTGGTTGTTGTAAATCGTTTATCGAGACCCGTCGTGGTACTCGACGGACTACCGGGGTTATATGGGTTCAAGTATGACAGTGCGACTGCTTGTAGGCTACCATTGTACTTGTACTCTTATAAATTGGTCGGTTCTGTGATAGTCGAGCTCGTGTTGGCGAGACAACAAGCTCTTCGCCTACTGCACCGCCACACGCTCAAGCAGTGTGTGAATCTTGTGGTGGGCCTGACGATCCTCGGGCCTTGTGGCCTCTAGAAGGCCATGGAGTAAGGCCATTGTGGCAGTGATGTTTTGGCTTGCCCGAGTGAAGTGAGTCAGGGTTTCATCGTTGGTGATGATCCTTCGATTCACATCACAGGCCACGGTGCGTGCGCGCCCACCGTCTCCGTGGTGTTCGATCTCCCAATCGACCTCTGCATATTCCCACACAAGCTAGAGTCTGGCTTCATCAATCTCCCACTTTTGGGCTCTTAGCTGCTCCACCCCTACATGAGGTGGGGCCTCTATCCCCCCTTTGGTTCTGTTACCGAGGTTGCCTATCGGGGTAGCCTCCTCCATGGAGATGCTTTCGACGTGTCCCTCGGGGGTACCCGCCATGAAACATTCCTAGGAGGGGTGATGGCTCCCCCTGCTGGAGTCAGAGCCAGAATCCAACCCTAGCTCCTCCGCAAGGAGGCTGTGGAGGGATTCCATGATGCTTTCGATCATCCCCATGAACTGGTTGTTTGCAGGGGACAGGATCATGCACTGTACCACAAGGTGGCTAATGGTCGCCGCGACGTTGTGGAGACCAAATGGAAGCGCCATCGGGGTGCTCCATGCGGAGTGTTCCAGAGAGAGGGTGAGGCGGTGTGGGTCCTCCCTAGATGGCTAGGGTCCAAGGGAGATGCTAGGCTAGCGCTCAAGCCTTCAGTAGTTGAAGCCGATGGAGGGGAGAGATTGGATGGTGGCGTGGGCCAACGCCAACTCTCCTCCCACCATGATGATGAAGTCTAGGTCACCGAAATGCACGTATGCACCCAGGACCCAGCTGATTGCATGGTTAGCCATCTGCAGCCTAATATGGAACGCACAAAGGCCCCTACCTGGCGCTCCAACTGTCAGTGTTTTGAACAAACACCAACTAGTAAATTTATATTTGTTGCATGTTAGGCTCGGGTGGTGTACTAAAGGACACAAGGTTTATATTGGTTCAGGTAGAATGTCCCTACGTCCAGTTTGCTGCTGCTCATGTTATTAGTACCGAAAAAGGTTCATAGTAGTGGGTACAAACGGTCGAGAGAGGGATAGGTCCCAAGTCTCTGATGGAAAGATCAAAAGGATGCCAAGAGCTCGGTTGCTGCTTAGCTGTGTGTTATGTCTAGAATCGATCCGTCTCCCTAGTGGGGTGTCCTACCCTCCCTTTTATAGAACAAGGGGGAGAAGGGGTTACAGATGGGAGAAAGAGCAAAAAACCAAAGGTAGAGAAGGTCCTTCGAAGGTGCCAGGTCTTCCTTTTCCCTTGAGGCTACCCTACTGACATGGCAGACCTTGCCAAGGATAGCATGATTCACTGATCCTGATAGGGCCAGGCTCTGGCTTTGTTTCAGTGAGTGGTCACATCCCATCCTCCCCCAGCGGATGGTCCAGTGTGTCAGGGTGCCGAGCCATGACTCTACAGGGAGTAGACGGGGAAATGACTATACGCCTGTTACTGTTGATGATGTGAGTTCCCTCTTAGATTGTAGTGGTTGCCGTATGCTTATGTTAGGATCCACACTCGAGGGCTGATGGTGGCGCCCACAACACTGTAGGACCAAAGTCAGCGCCTACAACACTGTTTAGGCTCTGCCATGCCTGGAAGGGCTTAACACGCCTGTCCCGTCGTATCCTAATGGTACTTTTCTATAGGCGTGCAGGGTATGGTTCTCGGTGCTGCGGTTGACTCGAATGTCCTATCTTACCTCTAGCTCATCATCATGAAGGAGCAAGGCACAATCGTCAGGCAAGGAGGAGCCTGCCCTCAGCCATCGGGTGAGGCAGAGCCAGCCCTCAGCTGTCGAGCGAGGCAGAGCCTGCCCTCAGATGTCTGGCGAGGCGGAGCCAGCCCTCAGCCATGGGGTGAGACAAAGCCTGCCCTTGGATGTCAGGCGAGGCGGGGCCAGCCCTCATACGTTAGACGAGGCAGAGCCAGCCCTTAGCCATTGGGCGTGGCAGAGTCTAGCCCTCGGGGGTCGAGCGAGGCAGAACCAATCTTCCGTCGTTCAGGCAAGAAGTGTAGTAGCATTCTTATCTGATTGGAAGCATCAACATTGGATGGTTATTAGCTCCACCTCATTGGGTACCTAGTATTAGGTCCCCAACACTTCTTTTCAGGCAAGGTATAGTCTATCCACCTTCCCATTGATGGCTATATATAGTAGTATACTGCTTTGTTAATATCGACAAGATTTATAGTTTCTAGATCTTTCGGTTGCCCCGGAATCTTACCTTTATCGGTCGGAGGAACAACATCAACCAGTTAAGCTATTTGTGATTCTATCATTTTATTAAAGCTATGCTAGTTTTTAATGGCAGAGGAGAGGTTATCCATTTTATTACTCATATTTTCTAATATTCTATCATTGGAAGCTAATTTCCTAGATAAGCTCTCCATAATTTTAGCTTGGCTAGAAATCAATTCTCTCAAGGGTGGTTGATTAAAATTATTGAAATTATTACCTTGAGGATTACCTTGGTAGTTTGGCCTCTGTTGCTGATTCCATCCTTGATTTTGTTGATGACGAAAGTAGTTATTGTTGACAAAGTTCACATCCTCGTGAATTTCAGGGCAATTGCTCCCTGAATGCCCAGTGTTTCCACACTCTTCACACGTCATGCAGGAATCATGAATATGCTTGACTTCTTACTTCTCGTTGCTTGATCTTTGAGCTTCTTCATCAGTAGGTCTATCTTGGCAGACAACATGTCTACCTCCTTGAGTTGATGCATACCTCCACCTCTCTTGCGGGTCTAAAGACGTTCTTCATTCCAACCTTGGTTGGAGGCCATCTTCTCCACAAGAGCTATTACAGCTGGTATGGTGAGTGACAAGAATGCACCTCTAGCAGCAGCATCCATAGTCTCACGGGTACTGTTGGTCAACCCATGGTAGAAAGTCAACATGAGTAGCCAATTCTCCATCCCATGATGAGGACATTCCGCAATGTAATCTTGAAAGCATTCCCATGCCTTAGAGACGAATTCATCATGTTGTTGCTGAAAGCTTGAGATTCTCCCACACAGAGCATTGGTCTTGCCCATGGGAAAGAACTTGGCTAGGAAGGTAGTGGAGTAGTTATCCCATGTAGTATTTCTATCTTTGTTGGTGTAGAACCATTGCTTCACCTTCCCCAAGAGTGAGAATGGGAAGAGACAAAGTAGTATGGCATCTTGGGTCACTTCTTTGATGGTGAAAGTGCTACAGATCTATAAGAAGTGTTGGAGATGTGCACTCGCATCTTCATGTGCATTTCCACAAAACTGGCTTGCTTGCACCATGTTGATGAGGGCTGGCTTGAGCTCGAATCCATTGTCTCCAACATTGACTATTGGTCTAGTTTGGATGTTGGCTGTAGTTGGAGCAGAGAATTCATGGAGAGTCTTGTTAGCCATAGCTTCAAATTCTGGTGTTAAGCTCTGCCTTATCTGGTTGTCTTCTAACTCTAAAGCCGAAACTTTCTTGAGTTTAGCCTTAGTTCTCTTAAGTAATGCCTCTTGATCTTCAACGAGTTTGTTGGAAGGTCAAAACTAGTCATACATTACCCTACATAAGATATAAAAGTAGACAAAACAAGGGTAAGCCTGTTTGAGCAGATGTGAATGGTTATCTCAATCACATCAATAAGTATAAGTTTATCAATACATCCTTTGCCTAGGTACCCGGCAATAGCGCTAGAAATGCTTGTTGGTATTTATTAACGTGTCACTTGTTTTATGTAGTCAGCCTATGTTGTTGACATTTCTTAGCATCTTTTACTAAGTTGTCATCCCTAGTGTTGGTGCCAGAAATGCTTGTTGGTACTACCTAGTGCCACTTCTAGAATGACACTACGAAGTACTTTAATATTTCATGTGACTAGACAGAATATATATAAATGAAAGGAATCTGCAAGCGCACAGATAATATACCATTGTAGCACTTTACCCAAGAGTATTCCAGGTATCATTATTTATATTTTTACCATAGGGAAGGTTTGACAAGGATATGTATTGATAACTTATGCTATTGATGGAGAAGTAAACCATAACCAATATTCTACTCATAACAGGGGTAAGTCAAGAGAATAATGGGTATGATAAGTAATGGTCAATGATAATTAATCACTCAGAGTACTCCTTTCTATGGCATTAGCATGGTTAACTAGAATATTAGAGGAATAATTCCTAAGTCATTCTTAATTATAAGTCAAAGCATACATTGATTAGTGCAATTACACCTAGTAATCATGGCTAAGATCAACTTCATATCTACACATAAGGGATATTACTAAGGAAGATTAAAAATAGAGCTTGTCTTCCTTCATAACTAGATCCTACTTATATACCTATATTCGAGGAGTGGTCTACAAAGGACTCAATGGGATTGTCACATCCGTGATCTATCACATGGCTCGGAATATAGGGTGTATCCATAGGTAAACAACGTATAAGCACCATGCTTACACAATGTTGACCACTCACCCCGTGTATACTTTGGAGCAAGCGCTATATGAGCTTATGCATGAATATGATGATAATCAAACTATACTAAGCATATAATCAAAGTAGACAATGAACATTAAAACTAGGAATATAATAAATATGAAGATGAATGTCATAACAATTGTAGCAAACATATAAAAGTAATGAGGGGGGTGAATAGTCCTTTTTAAAACTTAATCACGTTGGCTAACCGAAACAAGTGCGGAATTATAACTATCGGTCTAGCCAAGACTACACCACTATCTATGTTCACTAGCACCTTGCAAAGATACTAATCAAGAAACAAAGGTGCCAGGCTAGCTAGAGCTCTCCTAACCAATTCTAGGAGCAAGGTCACACAAACCTATGCCACTAGTACTTTAAGCAACAAGGGAGCTCCTAAACATGCTAGTAAGCAAAAGCACGAAGCCACCTAATGCTCACTAGCAATGCTCAATAACAAGGCAACTACTTAGCTACATAAACTACGCAATGTGACTAACAAGGTTACACAAACCAAATTAGCCACGCAAAGGAGCTACTTCACAAGCAAGAAGGTAATTAGCAAGCTACACAAGCTAACTAATTACAAAAGCAACAACACAAGCTCAATGTATAAGAAAGTAATCGCAAGCTTGTGTAACGGGGATGCAAACCAATAGGAAGAACAAGGTTGACACGATGATTTTTCTCCTGAGGTTCACGTGTTTGCCAACATGCTAGTCCCCGTTGTGTCGATCGCTCACTTGGTGGTTCGGCGGCTAATTGGCATCACCCGCCAAGCCCAAACATCGGGCGCCGCAAGAACCTACCCCGAAAGTGAGGGTAGCTCAATGACATGCTTTACTAAAGTTGCTCTTCGCGGCTCCCGCGGGGCGAGCATAGTGCCCCTCACAAAGCACTTCTCTGGAGCGCCGCACAAGCTTCTTGCGGGCTTCGACGGAGACCACCACCAAGCCGCCTAGGAGGTGGCAACCTCCAAGAGTAATAAGCACCACCGGCTTGCAACTCGATCACCTAGTGCCACTCGATGCAACCTCACGATGCAATCGCACTAGAATTGCTCTCTCACACAATCGAATGATCACTATCAAGTATATGTGAGATGGAGGGCTCCCAAGCACTACTACACAAGCCACCAAGGCTCTAGTGTGCTCAGCTACCGGCCCAAGGCCGACCATGGCTTCTATTTATAACCCCATGAACAAATAGAGCTGTTACCCCTTCACTAGGCAAAAGTCAGGACGATCGGACGCTCTAGTCCGATCGACCGGACGCTGGACCTCAGCGTCTGGTCGTGCGATGCACGCCACGTGTCCCCTGCTTCAAACGCTGTTCGCCCGATCCCAATGGTCATCTGTTGACCGGATGCAGCAGCTTGAACTGACCAGACACAACAACCCCAGTGTCTGGTCGTTTCCAGTAAGGTACCAGACATGACCAGACGCGTCCGGTCACCTCCAGCAACACTGCTCTGCCTACATCATCATACGTCCCCTTGACCAGACGCACCCTGTCAGCGTCCAGTCACTTTCAGCGCCAGCGTCCGGTCGAAGACCGACGCCTACCCGCTGACTGCCACTGCTGACCGGACGCTGGAGCCCAGCGTCTGGTCACTACGTGACCAGTGTCCGGTCCACTCTATGAGACCCTATCTTTTCAGAACAGGGCGCCGGTGGCACCATCGGACTGTCCGCACTCTACGGGCGGACACTCCACTGGTGGAGTTCCAAACCCTTCTCACCTCCGTTCCATCGCCGAGTTGATCCACATCAACTCCAACTTCATCTCCTTTGTAAACGTGCCAACACCACCAAGTGTACACCACCATGTGTATGTGTGTTAGCATTTTCACAATCATTTTTCAAAGGAGTAGCCACTCAACTTGCCACACCACTCAATCCTAGTGATGATGCAAAGTTAGATCACTCGAGTGGCACTAGATGACCGATATGCAAACAAGTTTGCTTGTCTTGATAGTATGACCATCTATCCTAAACCCGGTCACAAACTTCTCTACACACCTATGACCGGTGAAATGAAATGCCCTAGGTTATACCTTTGCCTTGTGCATTCCATTCCATCTCCTCCAATGTTGATGCAACACATACACAAACATGATCAACAATGATATGATCCACTTCATATCATCACATGATCATATTGGTTCATCGATCTTGACATCACTTGCTTTTCACCGTTGCCTTCGTCCATCGGCGCCAAGTCTTGCTCAAGCTTCACCGCCACACGGTCCATCGCTCCAAAGCCTCCAACTTGCCCTTCACGCTTGCAACCGGTCCATCAAGCCAAGTCTTGTCTTGATCTTCTCCACCTTTGATCACATGACTCAATGTCATGTCTCATGTGCAATGAGCTCCTTCATCATCACATGTGTGAGCTTTGCAACATCTCCAAGCCATTTCACCTTCATGGCATATGTTGCTCACACACATGTACCTATGGACTAATCACCTATGTATCTCACATAAACACAATTAGTCCACCTAGGTTGTCACTCAATTACCAAAACCACACAAGGACCTTTCAATCTCCCCCTTTTTGGTAATTGATGACAACTCTACAAAGATATGGAAATTAAGCTCTTTTGGATTCATGTTGCTTGCCCAAGTAATTTTACCATGTGAAAATGATTTTGGACAAGTACCACAAACCCAAGATGGTAGTATTAGCTCCCCCTACATATGTGCTAGAGTGTTTGATTTGAAGGTTGCACATATGCATAGATTAAAATTGTGGGAGAGTAATTACTACCAAATGATGCTAAGGTGTATAGAATAAACCTTTGAAGCATGTACCAATCGGAGTTGCCCCTTGAAGTTCATCCTTAGCACTATGGTTAGCTAGATATCACTTGGCAATAAAAGCACTAGATACCTTGTGAGATCAACATTAAAAGCAAGGTACTAGCATTACTTGAAAAGCATACCAAGTGTCTAGCTATCATCCTATGCATGCTTGTTGTCAAATCATCATTCAAGTTCTACAACTAGCATACACCACACAAGCATGCATATTGAATTTGAAAGCTTATGCAATGCAAGCAAGCACATGAATATGCACATATCAAATGCAATCAATCAAAGTTCATGAGCTTGCTCCCCCTACTTGTGTGCTTCTCTTGTCCAAGAATTTTGATCCAATCTCTTTTCTTCAATGTTGCTCCCTCTCTGTCCATGTCCATGTCCATGTCCAACCTCTACTTCTTTGAGCTTTTATATCTTATCTCTCCCCCTTGTACAATCTCAATCTCAAAGCTTTCATATCTTTGTACAATCTCTCCCCCTTTGTCATCAATTTCCATAAAAGGTGTGCTTCCCATTGATGCAAAGGTGTGCATTTGGGGTAGATGGTTGAGGCTTCAATCTTGCATTTTTTATGGACATCACTTGATTGTTGGAATGACACCATTTGTAAATACCACTTGTAACTTGTACCCCTTTATCTTGTGTAGGGCTTCTTGAGATACCACACATAAGATTTTTTTTATCTTGAGATCAATTTGTGGGACACCTCCCCTTATGTGATAGCATGGGTCATCCATTTGATACACTTGAGCTCTTATAGGTGAAGGATGCATTCTTCATTTGATGATCACTTAAAGTTGAGGATCACTTGTGGAACCATCATCTTGCATGATTGATACCATGTGTAGATATGATATCACTTGAAAGAATTTTCTAGTATGGAATCACTTGTTGGATTTATCAATAAAAACCATTTCTTTGAACATTTGCTATCTTCATGAGTACCACTTATAGGATATCACTTGTGAGTTGATCTAGACATCATTTATAGATTCTTGATGAAATGCTTGAGTCTAGATACCACTTGAAACAAACAAACTAGATATCCATTTGTATTGTTGTCTTGTGCTTGTACTCTTATCACTATCATGAGCTTCTATGGTTGACTTGAATTAAATCGATTTGCCTAAGCTTTCAAGTCCGGTTTGAACCAATGACAAGCTTCTTCACACCTCTTGCAAGGGTTATCTTGCCAATGTTGTACTTGTCGCTTGTTAGCAATCCAAATTAGATCAAGTACTTGGGATCACTAGCTCATGAACAAATTCATATACTAACCACTAGATCAAGTAATTGTTCAAGCAATAGTTGTAGGTTATGAATTTAAATATTTTATTTGTTATGCATGATCCTATGAAGCATGTACTATATGCACTAACCGCATACTAGTAAGGGATGAAATGATCATGCACATTACAATGATACCTTTGCTATGTTGGAGTAGAGAATAGTCACATAGATTCCAATTCATTACTCCAATAGCAATGTGAAGTCCAATTATAAGCTTGGTGAAGACCAATAGATACCATGTTAAATTCCATTCTTCACCCAAATGAAATGAATACCACTTATGATCAAGTGCACTTTCTTATTGTGGTTGGCTTGCTTCATCTTTTGATCAATGCTTGCATGAGAGCATCAACGTGAGAATACCACTTGATATATCATAACTAGCTCTCTTTTGGGTGTTGCTTGCTTTTCTTGATCAACCCTTTTGATTGCTTCAACTAAGCATCTCAAATGTTCCTCGGATCACCACTTCCATGTTAGCCTTTCAAGTACCACACTTGGTTCACCTACACATAGGCGGCAAGCCCCTACACTAGGGAGAAGTGACTTCTCTCCAAGAACCATTCTTGATACTCACTTGAAATGACTTGATTGATTGATCCAAGTGATGGACTTAACTTGGTGAGTAATCTTGATTCCTTCTTTAAGTCCTTTTCTTTCTTCTTGTTTAAGTCATTTTCTTTCTACCAAATGATTTCTAATAGTCACTAGAACTTAAACTTCAACTTCATCTTGAGTTTGATCTTGATCTTCCAATTTAAGTACCGAAGGTGTGCAAAGTACATTCTACAATCAAATGGCCTTATACTCTTTGCTTGTCATGCTTCTAGATCATCTCAAAACCAAACTTAGGTACCTCACACACTTATAACCATGTTTCCAACTTGAGGACCTTTCAATCAAAGTGACTCTAGATCAATTCAACATTTGTCACTTTTCTGGCAGATTTTGTACCCTTCAAAAAAATAAGCATATTTCCCAAAGTATAAATCCAAATACCACGAAATTTGGTGGAGGTGTGCATTACTAAGTTATCTAGCAGCTATAAAAATTTTAGTTTCTTTTGACTTCTAGATTGCTACCAGATTTCAATTATTCCACCACTGCTACATGCTGAAAACTGCTGCACTATAGCTGACAAGATCCACTCCAAAACCGAAGCATTTCTTATCCAATCCTCATGAAAATTGTTTAGCATCTTATACCATAAGTCTAGAGCATGTACACTAATTTTTATGCCAATCCGATAAGTGTTGATTACTCAAACATGGCTAAGATCACAGCTAGCTTAGATTCTCAATTATAGGACATATTTCAACAATTGAGCTATACTTCATGAAATATGAATCAAACTTGAAACTAACTTGTTTGAACACTTCCATAAGACATATATCCATTCAAACCACTTACTAAAAGTCATCTTATGAACTTATCCAACACAAATCAATCCAAACTTGATTACTAAGCAATTATCTATTCAAACATCTCATAGCAAGCAACATTGCATATTTATCCAATTCAATCAACTCATATGCACCCAAATGAAATGATCAACAAAAGATATACCTTGGTTAGCTCATGATCATCCAACTAGCAAGCTTCAACTCAAATATTTGCAAGCCATCAAATAATCCAATAAATTACCAACAACTTGAATTATAGCACTTGTATGTTGATAGCACTTGGACTTCACTCAATTTGTCATGGCATTGGGATAATGATCACCACTTAGCAATACTTGGCTCAACTACCTGATCAACAAGATGAATATCATTTGAACCAAGCCTCCAATGCCGTTGGTACCTACAAACAATCATCCACTTTTTGATGGTACCCAAACTAGTTTGGGTCCTCTTAAGTTAGGAGCAACATACTTAGGCGTAGTCTTAGTATGAATAGCAGGATGTTTTGCAATTGCAACCAATGAGGTACCATTGCCATCCTTCCTAAGCACATTATTATCAACAATAGAAATAGGCTTAGAAATGTCACCTAGGGGATATGAATGTGCCATGTGTCCCCTTTCCCGGCATGAGTAGCACTTTCTTTTTGCTTGAGCCTTCTCTTCTTTGCTCATGTGGTGCTTCTCATTGCCTTGCCTCTCATGGATTGCTTGAGCCTTCTTCTTAAGCTTGGTAGGACACTTAGAGGTAAAGTGTTCCGTACTTCCACACTTGAAGCACTTGATGTGAGCATAATCTTTCTTCTCATCTTCATTCTTGCTCATCATCTTGGCATCTTGAGTTTGCATTGGATGCCTTGCCTTTCCACCCCTTCTTGTTTTCTTCTTCTTCATCATTAAGTGACCACCATCTTCATGGTTGATCTTGATTTGAACTTAGGGTGTCTTCTCTTGCTCAACTTGTGGCTTTGGTTGAGGCTTCACTTATTGCTTCACCAATTGCTTGGTTGGGCACATTGAGGTAAGATGACCCCAAGTGCGGCACTTGAAGCACTTGACATGCTTGAGCCTCTCATCTTCTTTTATCTTCTTGAGCTTCTCAATGTTAGGGCAACCATTTGCAAGGTGTCCCGCTTCATGACACCGGTAGCACATGGTATGAGAGAGTTTTCTTTGTTGTAGCTTGTTCATCTTTCTTTCTCTCTTTCTTTCTCCCTTTGTCATCTTCTTCTTGAAGCCAAGGCCACACTTGTCACCATAGTTTGTTTGAGTCTTCAATATGTGCTCAAAGGTGACTTTTGAGTTGTAGCACCTCTCTAGCTTGTTGCTCAATTTCTTCACTTCACTTTTAAGCTCAATGTTCTCCTTCAAAATGTTAGTCTCACAAGACATAGAAGTAGAACAAGCATCTATTTGTGAAGAGCATGGCATATCTAATAAATCATCACAAGAGATGGATACATGCTTCTTGCCTACATCACAAGGGTTAGCAATAATATGTGATTGATCAATTGACCCATGTGATGAACTCTCATTATTTTTAAGTTTCTTGGTAAACATTTTAATGAGAAGCATGTTGTTCCAATAATTCATCATGAGATGCAAGTAGTGTCTCATGATTCAATTTAAGCTCATCATGTGAAGATTTATAAGCATCAAGTAAGTCTTTATGTTCTTCACAAGAGTTCTTTAGAAAATAGTTTTTATTTTCTAATTTCAATGCTTTAGCTTTCTCATTTTCTAAAGACATGGTCATTCTAGCAAGTCTACTAACAAGCTCATCATATGAATCAACATGATCAACCACATTATCATTTGATACCTTGGTGTCACCTTGTGACATGAGACAATGTGGTGTGGTTGGAGAGCATGTAGTAGCAATGTCATCCGGGCATGATCTATCATCATAACCATCAAGTGTGCATAGGGTAGCATCATCATTTGCAACACTTGTGGCATCATCAATCTTGTCAAGTGAACTTGTAGTAGATCGATCATCATCATCACTTGACCATGAGGTGGAGCAATCTTCCACAATCACCAAGTTGTGGTCATGCTCAACATCCTCAAGCGCCACTTTCTTGGGCTCATCCTCCTTGAACTTGCCATCATCCCATGTGGAGGAATCACCGAAGGTGCGCTTGATGGACTCCCATATCTCACGAGCGGTTCCCTTGTAGTTTACTTGTTTCATCAAATCAAAACTCAATGCATCCATTAGAAAACAACAAGCATGTGCGTGAGACCACTAGTGACAATCCACCAAAACTTAGGTCCCTTTGCACAAAAATGATCAAGCATGTGATTTTTCCAAAGTGCAAAGTTGTGCCATCAAAAATATGTGTCTCACAAACATCTAGCCCACTAGACGCCATCCTCTCGGGTCGGTAAAGACCACAAATGAGAGACCTAGCTCTGATACCACTTGTTAGGATCGAGATGGCGACTAGAGGGGGGGTGAATAGTCCTTTTTAAAACTTAATCACGTTGGCTAACCGAAACAAGTGCGGAATTATAACTATCGGTCTAGCCAAGACTACACCCCTCTATCTATGTTCACTAGCACCTTGCAAAGATACTAATCAAGCAACAAAGGTGCCAGGCTAGATAGAGCTCTCCTAACCAATTCTAGGAGCAAGGTCACACAAACCTATGCCACTAGTACTTTAAGCAACAAGGGAGCTCCTACACATGCTAGTAAGCAAAAGCACAAAGCCACCTAATGCTCACTAGCAATGCTCAATAACAAGGCAACTAATGCCAAATTAGAGAGCGCAATTACTAAGCTACACAAACTAAGCAATGTGACTAACAAGGTTACACAAACCAAATTAGCCACGCAAAGGAGCTACTTCTATGCTACACAAGCAAGAAGGTAATTAGCAAGCTATACAAGCTAACTAATTACATAAGCAACAACACAAGCTCAATGTATAAGAAAGTAATCGCAAGCTTGTGTAACAGGGATGCAAACCAATGGGAACAACAAGGTTGACACAATGATTTTTCTCCCGAGGTTCACGTGTTTGCCAACACACTAGTCCCCATTGTGTCGACCACTCACTTGGTGGTTCGGTGGCTAATTGGCATCACCCGCCAAGCCCACACGTCGGGCGCCGCAAGAACCTACCCTAGAAGTGAGGGTAGCTCAATGACACGCTTTACTAAAGTTGCTCTTCGCGGCTCCCGCGGGGCGAGCACAATGCCCCTCACAAAGCACTTCTCCAGAGCCCTCCATCTCACAAGCTTCTTGCGGGCTTCGACGGAGACCACCACCAAGCCGTCTAGGAGGTGGCAACCTCCAAAAGTTATAAGCACCACCGGCTTGCAACTCGATCACCTAGTGCCACTCGATGCAACCTCATGAAGCAATCGCACTAGAATCGCTCTCTCACACAATCGAATGATCACTATCAAGTATATGTGAGATGGAGGGCTCCCAAGCACTACTACATAAGCCACCAAGGCTCTAGTGTGCTCAGCTACCGGCCCATGGCTGACCATGGCTTCTATTTATAACCCCATGAACAAATAGAGCCGCTACCCCTTCACTAGGCAAAAGTCGGGACGACCGGACGCTGGACCTCAGCGTCTGGTCGTGCGATGCACGCCACATGTCCCCTGCTTCAAACGCTGTTCGCCCGATCCCAATGGTCATCTGTTGACCAGACGCAGCAGCTTGAACTGACCGGACGCAGCAACCCCAGTGTCCGGTCATTTCTAGTAAGGTACCAGACATGACCGGACGTGTCCGGTCAGTCGCGATCGGACACAGCACCAGCGTCCGGTCACCTCTAGCAACACTGCTCTGCCTGCATCATCATATGTCACCTTGATCGGACGCACCCTATCAGCGTCCGGTCACTTTCAGCGCCAGCGTCCAGTCGAAGACTGACGCCTGCCCACTGACTGCCACTACTGACCGGACGCTGGAACCCAGCGTCTGGTCACTACGTGACCAGTGTCCGGTCCACTCTGTGAGACCCTATCTTTTCAGAACAGGGCGCCGGTGGCACCGTCGGACTGTCTGCACTCTACGGGCGGACACTCCGTCAGTGGAGTTCCAAACCCTTCTCACCTCCGTTCCATCGCCGAGTTGATCCACATCAACTCCAACTTCATCTCCTTTGTAAACGTGCCAACACCACCAAGTGTACACCACCATGTGTATGTGTGTTAGCATTTTCACAATCATTTTTCAAAGGATTAGCCACTCAACTTGCCACGCCACTCAATCCTAGCGATGATACAAAGTTAGATCACTCGAGTGGCACTAGATGACCAATATGCAAACAAGTTTGCCCCTCTTGATAGTATGGCCATCTATCCTAAACCCGGTCACAAACTTCTCTACACACCTATGACCGGTGAAATGAAATGCCCTAGGTTATACCTTTGCCTTGCGCATTCCATTCCATCTCCTCCAATGTTGATGCAACACATGCACCAACATGATCAACAATGATATGATCCACTTCATATCATCACGTGATCATATTGGTTCATTGATCTTGACATCACTTGCTTTTCACCGTTGCCTTCATCCATCGGCGCCAAGTCTTGCTCAAGCTTCACCGCCACACGGTCCATCGCTCCAAAGCCTCCAACTTCCCTTCACGCTTGCAACCGGTCCATCAAGCCAAGTCTTGTCTTGATCTTCTCCACCTTTGATCACATGACTCAATGCCATGTCTCATGTGCAATGAGCTCCTTCATCATCACATTTGTGAGCTTTGCAACATCTTCAAGCCATTTTCACCTTCATGGCATATGTTGCTCACACACATGTACCTATGGACTAATCACCTGTGTATCTCACATAAACATAATTAGTCCACCTAGGTTGTCACTCAATTACCAAAACCACACAAGGACCTTTCACACACTCTTGACATGATTGGGAATCCAGGTGAACCCTACTTGCCTCCCTCTAGACCTAGCCTAACTAGATATGCCCTAGAATATGGTGGAGCTCTAAGGATGATTAGGATTTCTGTCTTCTCAAATGACTTATGCCTCAGGGTGGATGGCAAGGGCTGGTATATTTTGGCCGAAGCGTCAATCCTGAGCCCTCAGATCAAACTGACTTGAATAAATGACGTACATGCAATCTAGGAGGTGGTACAAAACTAACATAACAACAGGGGCTGACAGGTGGGGCCTAGGGGCCGGCCGGCCTACAGGTGGGGCCGATCGGCCCCACCTTGCGGCGTCTCGCCCTCCACTTCATGTGGAGTCCTCTCAAGTCTTCTAGAACCTTTTGAGATTGTTTTCGCTGTGGATAAGCGTGATTAAGTCTGACATCTAGGTCTACCTTTCTCTTCCTACAACTAAGGCTTATGTGGAGCTCATAGGAGTGGAAATAGCATGAAAGAACATAGTTGCAAACTTGCAATACATATATTCTAAAGTCAAACCTCATAACTTTGTCATACAATCAAATCAAGATGTGCATCTATGTGGATGTATGGTGGATATATATGGTGGATATATATGGTGGCTAACCTAATTCTACTATGCTCTTTGAAAGCATATCTCCCTTTTGAAAATTGGAAATAACTTTGCAAGAGAACATGAGCTATCTTATTCATCTTTTTCTCTCTTTTTTCACGGTGGCATCTGAGTACCCATTGTTTTCAATATCTCAGACACTTGTCCATTTTTTCATCTCTTTTTCTTTTTTCTCTTTTTTATGAATAACTTTTGCATAGCCACTTGCTTCTTTTCTGCAACAAAACTTTTAGGACATAGCAACAACAACTTGGAGCATTTATTTGGTGGATAATCCTATCAAACATATTTTTGGTGTTTACTCCTAGTGTAGGAGTAAAACAGTTTTGGGTGGATCTAAATGGAATGGCATGTTTTTATGCCTACCCCGGTGTAGGAGTAGTGCATATGTGGGTGGTGTGTACATGATCTTCATTTTAAGAGCATGACAAACCTCTCATAAGAGTCAACAAAGTTTGACTAAACTCAATGCAAAACAAACAGCAAATATGTGATTGGAAGTTTTCTTATTCTAAATATCATATATGGCTCTAGTAGGAATTCAAGCTTTGTCATATAGGAGCTCATCATGTAGGATTTTTATGTTTTTCAAAAGATAAATCTCTAGAACTTTAGAATTCAAGCTTTGTCATACAGGAGCTCATCATGTAGGATTTTTATGTTTTTCAAAAGATAAATCTCTAGAACTTAAGTATCACTTGGAACAAGATAAACAGCAGCTAAGACCTTATCATATCATATCCATCAATTACATAGACTTAGATCGAGCATACGCTACCCACGAGTTTCAAGTTCCGAGTAAATTCTTATATCAAAACAGTCATATCCAAAACTTGGGAGAATTCAAGGCTGACAACTAGGTACTTGAATGGAATTACAACAGAGCAACTATTCATCATTTCCATTGCAAGAGATTACACATGCGTTCAAACAAGAATTCTCCTCTAGATTAGAATGAACCGATCTAACTTTCAAACTTACCCATTACTTTCAACCATGGGGCTTCTTAGCCTTCACTTGGGTCTTGAGCAATCGAAAGACAGAACGATCAAGTCAAGCACTATGTCTCAAGTTCTTTGCTCAACCATTATTCTGGAGTTTTTTATAGATTTTCAAAAATAAAACTCAGAGCTTCCATTGTATGACACTCTCAAGTCTCTCAATGTATGTGGTATTTATGGAATCTTACTAAGACAATAATGATGTTATACCTTTCTCTTCCTACAACTAAGGCTTATGTGGAGCTCATAAGAGTGGAAATAGCATGAAAAAACATACTTGCAATACATATATTGTAAAGTCAAACCTCGTAACTTTGTCATACAATCAAATCAAGATGTGCATGTGTGTGGATGTATAGTGGATATATATGGTGGCTAACCTAATTCTACTATGCTCCTTGAAAACATATCTCCCTTTTGAAAATTGGAAATAACTTTGCAAGAGAACATGGGCTATCTTATTCATCTTTTTCTCTCTTTTTTCACGGGGGCATCTGAGTACCCATTGTTTTCAATATCTCGAACACTTGTCCATTTTTTTCTTCTCTTTTTCTCTTTTCTCTTTTTTATGAATAACTTTTGCATAGCCACATGCTTCTTTTCTGCAACAAAACTTTTACGAGATAGCAACAAGAACTTGGAGCATTTATTTGGTGGATAATCCTATCAAACATATTTTTGGTGTTTACTCCTAGTGTAGGAGTAAAACAGTTTTGGGTGGATCTAAATAGAATGGCATGTTTTCATGCCTACCCTTAGTGTAGGAGTAGTGCATATGTGGGCGGTGTGTACGTGATCTTGATTTTAAGAGCATGACAAACCTCTCATAAGGGTCAACAAAGCTTGACTAAACTCAATGCAAAACAAGCAGCAAATATGTGATTGGAAGTTTTCTTATTCTAAATATCATATATGGCTCTGGTAGGAATTCAAGCTTTATCATACAGGAGCTCATCATGTAGGATTTTTATGTTTTTCAAAAGATAAATCTCCAGAACTTTAGTATCACTTGGAACAAGATAAACAGCAGCTCAGACCTTCTCATATCATATCCGTCAATTACCTAGACTTAGATCAAGCATACGCTACCCATGAGTTTCAAGTTCAGAGTAAATTCTTATATCAAGACAGTCGTATCTAAAACTTGGCAGAATTCAAGGCTGAAAACTAGGTACTTGAAAGGAATTACAACAGAGCAACTATTCATCATTTCCATTGCAAGCGATTATCCTCAGAGTCCATTTATTTAGCTCTTAAAAATCAAACTTTAAAGAGATCTAAACACACCTTTTATTTTGTTTTCTCACTTTTAAGATCACATCTTATAAATATATATAGCTAGCTAAGATAAAATTTTATTTTGCTTTTAGTTATGCATCTTTTTTAGCATGAAGCAAACTCACTTAGTAGTAAAACCAAAGGGAAAGAAATACTTAGCTAGATACATAGGGGATGCTTTTCCCCCAAGCTGAATGTTGTCGTGGTTGAATATTGAAGTTGAGTGATCCTTCTCGGAGCGGTTTTGCCAATTGATGTCCTTCTCATCCATGGGTGGAGCAAGATGTAGTCGACCGGGTGAACTTGCTCTTGATCATATCATCCTACAAAATACCAACAAGAATACCAAAACTCGTGGAACGGATTAGAATAAAAGGGTTAGCCGTCAGCTGTTCGGAGATTAGTTGTTCTTGAGGTTTAGAAATATTTTTGTATTAACAGATTTTTAGCAAGATGTTTACCTAATGTATACCTTTTTTAAGTTTTCTTATTTATGATATGCAGAACAGAAAAAAAATTGATGGTTTATAATGGTTGTTAACTGCTGTCAATAACTTTTGACCACCATGACATGCTTGAGACTTAAATGCCTGGTGCGGTTGTGATAGTTCTTTTCTGTACTTATTTCACTCCAATCCAAGCAGTCATGGCAGTCGAGGGGTGGACTAATTGCTACAACACTCTACTGTCCTACGAGACCAAATACGTAACAGCCAGACTTTCTTGCGTTCGTAGTAAAAGTCAATAGCTTTGGCTCCTTCATTCTACTGTCCTAGGTGTTAAGCTTGCATTTAGCCTTGGCATTGCATGAGCACAAGCATCATTGATCATATCAAGTATTATCTCTATGTTGGCTTATATTGCATGTGGTCACTAAAGTGCCTTGCATATGCTAGGGTTTATATGTAACCAATGTATAAAATGATTGTGGAACCTTAGTAATACCTTAAACATGTTTATAATGTCATTAGGAACAACTATGGTATTCATGACTAAGGCTAGTTTGGTCTCTAAGTCATAACTATAGTGTAAATCATCATTTTCAAGTTGTAGGTTTGACTGGAGTTGAACATCACTTTAGAAACTTTACATGGCTGTGCACCCTAAAACAAAGTTGTAGAACTCAAGTAGTGTAACAACTTTTATTTTTGGGTCATAGGCTAGTTCAGCTCCTAACATGCTTGAATTTGGATAACAAATATGAATGCAGTGCTGTTTTTCAAACTTGGAAAATTTTCTAAGTCAAAATGGGTTTTACAGTTTCTTGTGCTATACTTTGATGCATTGCAATTTGCAAACCAGCTCAAATTAGACCTAGATCAGTTAAGCAAAGTTGGAGCTGGTATATAGATCTACAATTTTTATTAATAGAGTTGGTGCTAAATAATCACGGTTTAGGAGTTAGAAGGGGAAGAAATATCGCTGTCAGTCGTTGATGCTGAGCTCTGATGGCCGACTCAGCTAGGCCACCGCGTGGCCGCCGTTGGCCGGTGTTGGGCCCCCATCGTAGCTGTGTGGCGTGCGCTAAAGGAGAAACCGCATGGCTCATTCCTCACTCACGCTCATACTCTCTCCCTCTCCACTGCTCTCTCTCACACGCACAGCGGGAGCATCGAGCGCCACCGCATCACCGTGTTGCTCTGTCATCGCCTAGTGCCCATGCCACTGCACCATTGTCATCTCCATCTAGTCAATAGCTATGCCATCTTCCTCTCTACCTCTTTGACATAGTAGCAGGGCTAGGCAAGCTACGGTGAGGGTGAAGTCGCCATTCTTGCCCTCACCAGAATCTTTGCTTCCTTGGCCGCCTTCACGGCAAGCTCGCCGCTGCTTGGCTCCCTGGCGCATTCCTTCTTCTTCTTCATATTAGAGCTTGATTAGGGTGTGTCCTAGCTTGTAGCATGACCCTACGGTGAATGGTTGCCTTGCTGGCGCAGAACATGATAGCCAGCGCCGCCGCACCACCGTGCATGCGGACAGACCTCGTCGGCGTGTCCCACCTAGCCTAGGTAGCCTCAGTAGGTTCATGTCATCACTACAGAGCCTGTGTGCTTCTTATCGGGCCTTGCCTTGGCCTGTAGTGGCTGACATACCTCCACACAGCGCTGCCATGCCGCCATGGCCGGCGACGAGCATGCTCTGATGCGTCCGCGCTGCCACCATCGGTACTAGATGACGCGGATGGTTGAGTAGAACACGTAGGTGGGGTCAGTTTCGCCAAAGAGCTCACCGTCGGCGAGATAGCGCCGATCAACCATCATGCCCTATTTCGGTTCACTGGCGTGTGGGGTCTGCTGAGCCGTGGGTCCCCTGCGTCAGCGAGTCCAGATAAGGGTTTTTGTTTATTTCTTTCTAGATTTTTGTGCTAATTTTGGAAAATCATATCTAGAGCTAGGAGTGTCCAATTTTGGTGAACCAAATTTTGTTGGATTCCTCATGAAGTGTAGTATTTTATAAAAATACAAAATGTGTTGTTTCTAGTATTTTTAAAGGTGAATAAAATGTAGCTAGATAAGTGCTTTTTGAATGTTTGCAATATTGTAAAATGTGTAACTTGATCTAGGAATGTGATAAAATTGTGATTCCAATTTTTCTGGTCTTGTGTTGACATGCTCTAGCTAGGAAAAATAATAAACTTGCAGCAAACTTGATTGAAGTAGGGTCTTTCTATTTATCTATTAATAAATGGTGTTTTCTGAGGAAACTTATAGGGATAAAAATAAGTAACATATTGCCCTGCAAATTTTTGTATAGTATTCTGGCACTAGGATGAAGCTAAGAAAAATATAGAATCTGTTGCTTGACACTTTTCTATAGGGTTAACTATTTTTACTAAAATAAACCTTGCTAGCTTATCATTTTTATAGAGGATGTTATACATGTCCAAATGGTATGAAATTTTTATAGTAATCTATTAAGAGCACTTGGAATCTACTGTAATTTTATGAGAATTTATTCTACATATTTGGTATATGTTTGTTATTTCACTTAATTATCTAATTAAATTAATAAAGGCATGTAAATAAATAAATTGTGCTTGACCATGATGTTTTCTATGGTGCTTGTGATACATATGAACTGTTGATGTTAGTAGTAAGGCTTATAAGCAATTGGTTGTATGCAACTAATTAATTATTGCTTTATAATTCAAATAAATGGCTGCATGTATAGTTTTGGTTGAGTTGCTAATTTCATGGTTATAATGGTATTTTATGTAAAACTTGTTAATAACAAAGTTGTATATAACTTACTAATCTACCTTGTATTAAATTTTCATACTCATAGGCCTTAGGGTTTAAGAGTTTTGGATGTTAGAAGTTTGCTGTCTGAAATGATTACTCTCTGGACAGGTTTGAATAATTGAATTGTTTGACCTAGATAATTGTTGAATCATGTTTAGGGTATTAAAAGAAAGTTGTAGAAAATTTTATAAGATTTCTAGAATGTCCACAACCATGTTATTTTGATGTATATAACTCCAGTTATGATCAAAACAAGTAGCTGCTATCTTGTAGTCTAGAAAATAATTTATAGAAGTATTTGCCTAAGTAATAGAGAAGAGATATGCACCTACTCAGTAGAATAAGATGCACTTGTTATTACTTTAATACCATGCTATTCAAAATAATTATGAGGATGCATTCATCATGTTATATCATATTATATGTGTCATCATATATGCATTCGCAATATCTTATTCCATGCTCATGCATATAGGATCGACCGAAGAGATAACACTGTTGGAGTTCAACGAAGAAGAGGAAGGGGATCAGCAGGAGACTCCTCAAGCCACAGCTCTAGGAGAAGAGGAGCAGACTCCCAAAGAGCTCCCTATGTGTCCAGATCACAGGCCAACCTCTTTCCTCAAAGGCAAGCCCTGAAGCATTCTAATTCTCCCATGTTTTACAAAATACTATTTGAGTCCTTTATGTTTGATGCATTAGGTATAAGAGTTGATTGGAAACACTTGATGCATGGAACTACCTTGTCTAGATACATATACCTTTAACCATGTGTAGGTCTAGGATTAAATATATGCTTAGCCATGCTTAGACCGGTAGAATTCAGGTGATTTCCTGTCACATGCGAGATATAGGTGGATACTGAAGCACGGTTGGCTATATTTGCTATCGTGGAAAAGAACCATGGGGTAATGTAAATGGAGGTCGAGCGGAGTCTATGTGTAGGTTGACTCATGTGATTCTGTCTGTGTCGATTAAGGACCATACCGTTGTTGGCACTTCTGACAAGATTGAACGCATGCCTATCACTTAGCTGGCCGGATAACTCGTTCCGACCGTGAAGCCGAGTAGCTCAACTCAAGCCAGGCCTTGCTCTATTAGAGTGCACACTCTAGATGGTAGTAAGGATGTGCGGGGATCCAGACATGAGGCTAAGGGCAGGCTAGGCCTAAATGTCCTGGCAGCTGGTTGTCCCTGATTGTGCTGCGCTGGGTGAACCCACGAAATGTGGACTTGAGTTGTACCAAAGGTGACCTAAGGTGACCATTGATCTAGTCTACCTAGGTTTGTGTTAGGAATAAATTCCCAACTTGTTGAAATCGATTTGAATCGCTGTCTCTCCCAGATAGTGAGAAACTTGGCTAGCCCCAACATCGTAATAATTATATTATGGAATGTGATGGTTCGGATAAACATAGAATTACTATAGCTGCTATGGTTACTATTGTATGCTATCAAATGATATACCACATGTTTGGCATAGGTTAGTTGTTAATCTAGAGATGAATATCTATAATTAACTTGATGACCAAAGTATAATTGTATAACTGAGTTAATCGCTTTTATGCAAAATGTTGTCAAACTACCTCCACTTATAAAGGCTTGCATAATCCTTGGAGTTAATTTATTTCTAGTTTATGACAGGTAAGTCTAGCTGAGTACCATTTCGTACTCAGGGTTTTATTCCCATTGTTGTAGATGGTACAATTTATCATGGCTATTGCAAGCACTGCTTCTATCCCGCCGTGGATAAGGAGTGAGCCCTAGGCAGGCATCTTTAATAATCCTTCTTATATGCTTTTGTGGAGTGATCATGATTTGGCACTGTATTTGAACTATGTTGGCAAATACTAGTTTTGAACTTTAATTTGCTTCCGCTACTATCTATCGAACTTAGTTTGTAATAACCTTATTTCGTACTCTGATGAATGAACTGTATCTATAAACTATATGTAACATGTGGCATGTATGTTGAATCATGTACGATCTTGGTTGTGTGTGGATCGTTAATCAAGACCCATCGTGGTACTCGATGGACTACCGGGTTTATATGGGCTCAGGTATGACAGTGCGACCGCTTGCGGGCTACCATTGTACTTGTGCTCTTATAAATTGGTTGGTTCTACGACAAGGAAGTTTTGATAGCCAAATCACAATCACTCTGAAGGGACCATGACGCCTAAGAGGGGGGTGAATGAGGCAACTTAAAAAATTCTAACTCTAAACTATGGCCTCTTTTTCTAACCCTAGCAAAACCTATGTAATAGATAAACTATCTAGATGTGCAACTATGGTTTTGCTAGTGTGTTGCTATCTCTACCGCAAACGTAGTAAAGTAATCAATGTAAATGTGGAAGCTAAAGAGCAAGGTAGAGATATGCAAACTCCCATCGACGACTTCGGTATTTTTACCAAGGTATCAAGAAGCATGCAAGCTTCCCCCTAGTCCTCATTGGAGCCCCTCGCAAGGGCCAAGCTCCTGGTCGGGTAACTCCATGGATAGCCTCGGGCCTTCCCCATGCGCAAGTGGGTCTCCGACGTGCCTTCCGGCAAGCCTCTCCCGGATGCTCCCCACTGTCTTCACTATCAAGCTTCCGGCCGAAACGCCGTGGGCCTTGTTCCCTCTAGTACACGGTGGCGGCCACACCACAAATGCGGTTGGTGTGATCTCGCAAAACTTCAAGCCCCTCTGATGTACAACAATGGTGCTCGCAAGCACCGAGTGGTAAGAGGTATGCAAACCTCACTAAACACTAGGCCTAAACCTAGAGCAAGCGCATAAGCGGTGGTCTAATCAACCTAAGCACTTCGCAAAGCACCTACGCTAATCACCTGATGAATCACTAAGCACTATGCAAGTGGAGATCACTAAAATGGTGTATCAACACCCTTGGTATGTTTCCTCAGCTCCACACTACTCAAATGGCTGGTTGGGGGTTGTGTTTATAAGCCCCACTGAGAAAGTAGCTGTTGGGGTCGAACTCCTGTGAAACTGCTAATGACCGGACGCTAAATCGTCCTGATCGAACACGTCCGATTGTCCCAACCGTTGAGCCGGCAATATATTGATCGAACGCTGGCCAGCGTCCGGTCACCTACCACCGGACACGTCCGATCGCAGATTTGCCGCTCTGGAACCTTACTGTACTCAATCGGACGCTGCTTTCCTGCATCCGGTCGGTTTCGCCGCCCGCGTCCGGTCGTCCTGACTACAGAGCCACTGGTCCAGTGTCCGGTCGTCCCGACTGTAGAGCCACTGACTACCAAGCCACTGGTCCAGCGTCCGATCGTCCTGACTGCCGAGCCACCAACGTCCGGTCGCCTTTATGAGCTCGTTTCTTCACGATCTTGCGTACGACTTGGTTCCAATCTTCATGCTTGGACTTTGCTTGATCTCTTGGGTTTTCTCTTGTGCTCCTAAGGTCTTGCTTGAGGTGTTGATCATTGGATCATCACGTCTCCTTCGTCCAAGTTACGTCTTGCACCCTATTGAACTACAAAACAAACACTTGCAAATTCATTAGTCCAATTTGGTTGTGTTGGTCATCAAACACCAAAATCCAAAGTAAATGGGCCAAGGGTCCATTTTCCTTACAATCTCCCCCTTTTTGGTGATTGATGCCAACATGACCAAAGCAAGCAAATAATAAGAATTTGGAAGTTAAAAACTACCTACTTGCTAGGATGCAATGCAAAGGGCAAGGTTATATGATACTTAAAGATACCAATTGAAATCATATATGGTATTAAGGGATACCAATCGAAGTCAATTGTAAGATACCAATTAAAACTTTACTTAAAAGCTTGTCTTGCCCTTGCAAATGTCCCCATGTGATATTATGGATTGAAGCCTAGCTTTCTAAAAAAATTCTCCCATTATTTAGACTAACCCATAATTCACTTTCCTCCCTTTCTCGGACCACTACTACTTGTAACTAAATGCTTGTCTTCGGTCCTTCAAATTCTCCCCCTTTGGCATCAAACACCGAAAAGGAAGACATTAGTAGCACAAGGGAGGGTCAAATTTCGTGATCCTTTGTGTATAGAGTGAAATGGATGACAAAATTTGACTCTCACATTATATAGACTAAGCTCCCCTAAATATATGCATACATATGGTAGAAAGCAAAGCATATGCATAATTAGCAATTTATTGTACAAGAGAGTTTAATCTATATAATGCATGGAGAAAGCATATAAATATGAAATGAAATCAACATGATGATGCCAATTGAAGAATGATGCTTAACTCCAAGGACTCCAATTTCCTTACAATAAGACTACTACACATGTGATAGGTTTGAAAAATTGATACCATTTGAAAAAGTGTTAGTCTCAAAGCATCCAACTTGTAGATTAAGCTCCCCCTAAATTTGTGCACACAAGTGTTGAATACTTGTAAAATTTGTGCACATTAATTTAAGTATCAAAATACCACTTGAAGGATGATATTTGGGAGAGATTATCTACAATTTAGACTTTGGCACATATTAGATAAATAATTGTAAAACAAGCTATGTGCCGTGCTTCTAAACAATTTTAAACCATGTAGGTTTGCTCCAAGGGTTGATAATGAAACTGAGCAAGCCTACCATATGATATACCTTTTGAATGCATGACAAAAGATTTAAGCATGTAAATGTAAACATAGGCATGAAAGATAACTAGATGCTTTAAGAGTATATCAATTGTAAAACAATGCCAATTGAAATGAATACTAAATGAAAGTAATGACATCTAGTTACCTAACATGGGGAGGGGAATTTGGGTCCATAGTATTCACTAACCTACATGGCAATGACTTTGTCCATCATGATGCACCCCATGAAATGCACCCAAACTTTGCCAAGTCTCCAAATTCCCCAAAGTCCGACGGACTTCTCACTTCCGTTTCGGGATCCAAACCTTCTTGGTGCTCTTCATGTTGGAAATGATTTCCTTTGGCACCCAAAAGCGTTTGACCCCATTGTTGGCTTGCTTGTTCACCTTGATGGCCACCACCTTGTCATTTTTCTTCTTCTTCAAGAGATAAGGTGTGGAGGCCTTCTTGTCCACCTTGTTGGTGTAGGGGTTGGAGAGCTTGCTTGTTTGCTTTTTCTCCTTCTTCTTTGCTCCTCCCCCATTATTCACCTTGCACTCATAGGACTTGTGACCTTCCTTGTGGCACATGTAACAAACCATGGTTTGTCCTTCATCAAGCTTCTTCACTCCCTTGATGGTGTTATCTTGATGAAGTTGGGTTTGCTTCGCCTTGCCTTTTACTTGAGTCAAGTCCTTGGCGAGGCAAGCTACTTCTTGCTTGAGTTGCTCATTCTCCTTTGCAACCTCTTGTGTGCATGTATCTACAACAACTTTCTCAACACAAACTTGGTTGCACAAAGGTGAGTCTAAACATAAATCATTGCAAGAAGTAGAGGCATCCTTTTTAGACATGTTAAAGATAGATCTTTTCTTTTTAGATGCCTTGGTGGGGGTTGTGCTAACAGCTTCAAGATTAGCAACTTTATTAGTTAGCTCATCACAATGTTTGCACATAGTTTCCATTTTAGCAAGCAAACTATTATATGCTTCTTGTGAGCTAACTAACTTTTCTTTTAATTTTTAATTTTTCTTTTAAAGTTGCTCATCATTGATTGTGCATGCATTTGTTGTTGCACTAGCCTCAAGTTTCTCAATTTTAGTAGATAGTTCAACATTGAGATTAGCAAAGTTCCCATATTGTTCAAGCAAGGTTTTGTATGTTTTTTTGTGAACTATCTAGCCTTTCTTTTAAACTTTTGAGCTTCTTTTGTTGACTAGTGCAAGCTTTAGCAAATTTAAGATTTTCTTGCACAAGTTCATGATAAGAAGGCATATCATCATCACTATCACTCTCACTAGAGGAAGAGATTTTGTTACCTCGTGCCATAAGGCACACACGAGAGGAGCTTGATGATGAGTGCTTGTGGCCTCACCTCTTGTGATTGGGTTCTTCTTCACTTGAAGAATCATCCCATGATCTTATTGATGTGAGGGCTTGGTTCTTGCATGCCTTCTTCTTTGTCTTGGGTGTGGGCTTGTTTGGACAAACTTCCACAAAGTGCCCCAACTCACCGTATCCATAGCATCATCTCTTTCTTTGCTCTTTTCTTTGATTTGTGAAAATGAAATCTTGAATTTGGATGGGCACACCCTTGACATTGAGCCTTTGGACCATCTTCTCCACCTTGTTGATCACTTTGATTGATTCTTCATCAAGATCGGAGGTGGAGGAGGAAGATTGATCATCACTTGAATCTTCATCATCATCATCATCGTCCTCATCTTCTTCTTCATCTTCACTTGAGGGACTTGAGCTTGAGCTTGTCTCAACTTGCTTGCCCTTCATCTTCTTTTTCTCGCTACAAGCGAGAGCTTTGCCTTTGCTTGATGAAAAAGCTTCTTCTTGACCCATCTTACGTGACATTTCAAATGCCACTAACTTGCTAATGGCTATGCTTGGGGTCATGTTGCTCAAGTCCTCCATGTTGTGAAGGATGGTGATGATGCTTGCATATTTCTTTTGTGGTAGCACGGAGATGATCTTCCTCACGATGTCCGCATCATCTAGCTTTAACAATCCTATAGAATGGAGCTCATTGATAATTAGATTCAAATGAGAATACATATCATGAACAAGCTCATCATCATTCATAGTAAAGGAATCATAGTTTTGCTTTGCTAGACAATGTTTTTGCTCACGGACATTGCTTGTGCCATCATGGAGCTCTTGGAGTTTTAACCAAATTTCATGTGCCATATTTAAAGTGAAAACTTAGTTAAACATCCATACTAAGTGATTCAAACAAGCAATTTTTTGCTCTAGCATTGAAGTGCATTTCTTTTTCATCACTCTTTGTGGGTTTTTCAGGATTCTTGATGGGTTTCATCCCGTCACGAGTGACTCTCCATACACCCAAATCAACTGTATCAAGGTGGCAAGCCATTCTAGCTTTATAGTATAGGAAGTTAGTGCCGTCAAAGTGCGGAGGCCTAGCGGTATCCATCCCAACCACTCTAAATAGCGTCGGCTCAACGGCGGTTAAGCCAAAGGTCCAATTTGAGCCAACCAGCTCTGATACCAATTGAAGGGACCGTGACGCCTAAGAGGGGGCGGTGAATTAGGCAAATTAAAAAGTTCTAACTCTAAACTATGGCCTCTTTTTCTAACCCTAGCAAAACCTATGTAATAGATAAACTATCTAGATGTGCAACTATGGTTTTGCTAGTGTGTTGCTATCTCTATCGCAAACGTAGTAAAGTAATCAATGTTAATGCAGAAGCTAAAGAGCAAGGTAGAGATATGCAAACTCCCATCGATGACTCCGATATTTTTACCGAGGTATCGAGAAGTGCGCAAGCTTCCCCCTAGTCCTCGTTGGAGCCCCTCGCAAGGAATCCCTTGCAAGGGCCAAGCTCCTGGTCGGGTAACTCTGTGGATAGCCTTGGGCCTTCCCCACACGCAAGTGGGTCTCCGACGTGCCTTTCGGCAAGGCTCTCCTGGATGCTCCCCGCCGTCTTCACTGTCTAGCTTCCGGCCAAAACGCCGTGGGCCTTGTTCCCTCCGGTACACGGTGCGGCCACACCATAAACGCGGTTGGTGTGATCTCGCAAGACTTCAAGCCCCTCTGATGTACAACAATGGTGCTCGCAAGCACCGAGTGGTAAGAGGTATGCAAACCTCACTAAACACTAGGCCTAAACCTAGAGCAAGCACATAAGCGGTGGTCTAATCAACCTAAGCACTTCGCAAAGCACCTACGCTAATCACCTGATGAATCACTAAGCACTATGCAAGTGGAGATCACTAAAATGGTGTATCAACACCCTTGGTATGTTTTCTCAGCTCCACACTACTCAAATGGCCGGTTGGGGGTTGTATTTATAAGCCCCACTGAGAAAGTAGCCGTTGGGGTCGAACTCCCATGAAACTGCTACTAACCGGACGCTGAATCGTCCTTACCGGACACGTTCGGTTGTCCTGACCATTGAGTCGGCAATATACTGATCGGACGCTGGCCAGTGTCTGGTCGCCTGCCACCGGACGCATCCGGTCGTAGATTTGCCACTCTGGAACCTTACTGTACTTGATCGGATGTTGCTTTCCTGCGTCCGATCGGTTTTGCCGCCCGTGTCCGGTCATCCCGACTGCAGAGCCACCGGTCCAGCGTCTGGTCATCCCAACTGCAGAGCCACCAATTGCCGAGCCACCGGTCCAGCGTTCGGTCATCTCGACTGCCAAGCCACCAGCGTCCGGTCCAGTGTCTAGTCGCCTTTGCGACCTCGTTTCTTCACGATCTTGCGTCCAACTTGGTTCCAATCTTCATGCTTGGACTTTGCTTGATCTCTTGGGTCTTCTCTTGTGCTCGTAAGGTCTTGCTTGAGGTGTTGATCATCGGATCATCACGTCTCCTTCATCCAAGTTACGTCTTGCACCCTATTGAACTACAAAATAAACACTTGCAAATTCATTAGTCCAATTTGGTTGTGTTGGTCATCAAACACCAAAATCCAAAGTAAATGGGCCAAGGGTCCATTTTCCTTACACACTCCAATACCAAGATGTAGCTATCAATCCCGAACCACCAATACCCCAAAATATAATTCAAATCCTCTCAAGAAGGAATTCCACCTTTGGAAATCCCTATTGAGATTAAGGATGACCTCTTTGGTGTTGATTTTGGGAGAGCATTAAATTCTCATAAGAGACCTTCAAGTGAATATAATTCAAATCCTCTCAAGAAGGGATCTCTTAGAAAGTGTCCTTATTCCCATGTGTTACATTGGGAAGAATTCAAGGATGGCATGTCTAGTGATGCCATAGAAGGAGAGCCTAGCCATTTAGAAGTCATTCCTATCCTCTCCCCTTCTATGCCCACATTAGATGTCTTATTTGAAACCATCTCTCAACCCACCCTTGACCCCGATGATCCCACTTATGCTCTTTCTCCTAAGTCTCATGATGACCCTAGAAATCCATTAAGACAACCAAAGTATAGGAATCATGAAGACCGCAAGGCTGACCAAGAAGAGCAACGATAATGGCTGGAATGTATTAAGAATTGGCTGCAATGTATTAAAAACTAATATGTTGTTGCTAAAGATTGGATGGACAAGGACGAAGCCTTATGGGTAGAATCCAAACTTTGTCTAGATTCAAACAGTGAGCTTAAATCAATCTCTTTTACAAATATGACTCATCCAAGTTTGGAGGAAGCCTTAGACGAGATCAACCCAAGAGCTACCAATCCATGGGAAATCTTGGACAATAAAACATCAAATGACTGTCATAGGCATGGAATGATGGAGACAATATTTCTGCCTATAGACATTCATGAAGAAACACCCTTAAAGCTTGAAAAGGAAGATAACATCAATGAGCATGGAAGCTATTTCATGAACACCTTATCAAATCCATGCTCACATGAGAAATCTCCTAAATCAATTGGTCTCTCTAACATTGCCACTCATGATATCTTCAACCCCCTCTTACTCCTGTTCATAAAGACTTTGAAAGTGTGGTTGTAGATGCATATGTTTATCATAAATATCTCATACTCCCTGTTCATAGACTTTGAAAGGGTGGTTGTAGATGCATATGTTTATCATAAATATTGCAAATCTTGTTGTGAGAATCTTGAGATAAGTACATAAAGGTTGGTGTTGGAGGGGAAACCACTTCACCAACTTAAGTGCAATTCGAAGGTTTCCCAAGGATGAGCTTCTGTCCTAAAACAAGCACTATTGGGAGATAACATGAGCTTTTACTTTTTTCTGTAATGCCCTTGTGAAGTGAGCATAGAAATATAATTCTGAACATATTCCTTTAGGTATTTCTGTCACTAACAATTTCAAGTTTGAAGCAAAAAGAATGAATGATGATGAATCAAGGTATGTCCAACTAATCATCATGCAACATTGAATCACATCCATCCAAACTTAATTTTGCCTTGCAAAATTCAAGCCTAGGGGATGGGCTTCTCTAAAAAATCTTATGTCATGTTGCTAATTTATCTTGGTTGTCTCTACCTTTAAATCATGCTCAATAACAATCATGTTTTTTCATCTCCAATTGAATAAATCTCTATAATGCTTTCATGCTATCTTTGTTTGCCATAGTATACTTAAGGTTTGGAGTATTTTATACACCTTTTAAATTAGGCATGGTGCTTAGTTTAAACCAAAAGGTGTGATAATTTTACTTCCAAAGGCTTTTAAATTTAGCGAGGTGCTTAGGTTAAAATGCCTTCCTAAATCAAATTAGATGTGGTGTCTAGGTTGATTTTTGAGCCAAAAGTATGCTTATTAGATATTGGTTATTTTGTTAGACTAACCCCTATAGGAAACTCTCAATTCAATTTGGGTAAATCACGAGATGAATTCAAATCAGAGATGAAGCAAGGCACATGATGAACTCCAATAACATTGGGCGAAGAAGACACAACTCATTCATGGTCATTCGCTTTGTCTTTAGCTGCAAGTTACCTTTGCCTTGAGCCATGCCTATAGAGAACATGCTAAACAAAGACTATGCTAAAATAATTGTAACACCATCTTTTCATTAGCATAGAGGGAAATTACAAAATCCTAGACAAACAACCCATGTTTCAAAATTGTATATTCCTTCGGGTATGTGTTGTCCACTAATCCTTTGTAGGCATAAAACAATGAGTGAGGCAAAAGGTCTAACAAGGTGTTAAAAAATCAAAGAGCAGAAAGATGGCATGACAAAAAGATGAGAAAGAAGGGTGCAATCTAGGAGACAAGAAGCTCATGAACAGCTCAAGATGCGAGGCTAGCTAAAAAAGGAAAACTTCAAGCAAAAGGGAAGGACCATCACGAGTCATCTACCCTTCGTCATATGGTGACATCACACTTCAATGACAAAGGTAACCTCCTAAGGTAAATGGTCATCATTTAAGAAGTTTTTCCTTGATTCTGGTAGGCACATAAATAAGAAACAAAACATGTTTGAGTTATAATTCTACTTGATCCAACCTGATTAACTCAACATGTTTAGTTCTTCAAGCTTGTTCCTAGCACCACTCTCTTTTGACCATAGTCTTAACCAAATAAACTAAAAAAATGCACATCCTATCTCTGGAAGCTAATAGTCATAATCATATAAAGATTGATACATTATGCATAGATAGACAATCCTTCCATGGGTTAAGCAACTCAACCCTTTTTGGCCAAATGTGCTTAAATGCTACATCCATGCTCAACCTTCTGATCTTACCACCTATGTTATAATTGAACAAAACACACAACATCAACTTCATCTTGTTCAATGTGCCTAAGGTTAGAGAAGAATAAGTAAAGTTTTGGTTCTGTTGGTGTTTTTCCACCAACAGAGCCCATGCACTTGATCTCTACCTTGTTTTATGAGCAGGACACACTTCAAGCAAGGTGTGTGGGAAGACAGTCAATTCCCCAAACTTCTACAAGTGAAGTCCTGAACATATCAAACCAAAATAAAACTCAAAACCAAGACAGGTTTGGCAGAAGAAGGTGACATCACCATTAGAGGCATCCTCACAAGAATCGTCGTCTTTAGAACAAACCGAGGTATTAATGAACATCACAAGAAGTCCAGTTCGAAGGACTTACAACACCGAACCCTCACCGAAAGAGCTAGCTTGGGGGAGAAGCACCTCCATGTATCCAGGTAAGTATTCTTATCTAGGTAAGTATTCTTTCCCTTTTTAGTTTTAATTTTTTTAATAGTTAAAAATGATGAATGAAACAAAATAAAAGTTATCTTTATAATAAATATATATAGCTATAGTAATAATGTGTGATCTAGTAAAATTGAAAACAAAATAAAAGGTGTGTCTAGTTTGCTTTAATTTATTTTTAAGAGTTGAATAAATAAAGAGGACTCAGAATAATCTCTTGAATGAAAATGATAAATAGTTGATCTATTGTAATTTCTTTTAAGTACCTAGTTTTTAGATTTGAATTCTCTCGAGTTTTGGATAAGATTGTTTTGATATAAGGATTTGCTCTGAACTTGAAACTCGTGGGTAGCATATGTTTGATCTAAGTCTAGATAATTGACGGATATGATATGAGAAGGTCTGAGCTATTGTTTATCTTGTTTCAGGTGACACTAAAGTTCTAGAGATTTATCTTTTGAAAAACACAAAAATGCTACATGATGAGTTCCTGTATGACAAAGCTTCAATTCCCATCAGAGACATACATGTTATTTAGGCTAGGAAAACTTCCACATATATGATGCTTCCTTTTGCATTGAATTTTGTCAAGCTTTGTTAACCCTTATGAGAGGTTTGTCATGCTCTTAAAATCAAGATCACATACACACCACCCACATATGCACTACTCCTACACTAGGGGTTGGCGCAAAAACATGCCTTCCATCTAGATCCACCCAAAAATGTTCTACTCGTACACTAGGGGTGAACACAAAAACATGTTTATTAGGTTTTCCATCCACCAAATAAATGCTTCAAATTCTTGTTGCTATCTCTCAAAACGTTTGTTGCAGAAAAGAGACATGGGGCTACACAAAAGTTATTCAAAAAAAAAGAAGAAAAGAAAAAAAAAGAGTAGAGAAAAAATGGACAAGTGTCCGAGATATCTAAAACAATGGGTACTTAGATGCCCTCCTAAAAAAAGAGATGAATAAGATAGCCCCTGCTCTCTAGCAAGTATTTCCAAATTTCAAAAGAGATAAGTTTTTAAGGAGAAAAGTAGAATTAGGATTAGCCACCATATATTCCACACATATGCACATCTTGATTTGATTGTATGACTCAACTCTCTTTGGATCCGAGGTTTGACTATACAATATATGCATTGCAAGTATGCTCTAGCTTTCTCCCTACCTATGAACTCCACATAAACCTTAGTGGTAGGAAGAGAAAAAGGCATAACATCTTCACTGCCATGGTGAGCATCCACAAATATCACATATATTAAGAGATTTGAGAGTGTCATACAATGGAAGCTCTGAGTTTTATTTTGAAAAAAAAACTTTGGAATAATAGTTGAGCAAAGAACTTAAGACATAGTGCTTGACTTAATCATTCTGTCTTTCAATTGCTCAAGACCAAAGTGAAGGCTAAGAAGCCCCATGGTTGAAGGTAATATGGGTATTAAAGTCAGATCGGTTTATTCTAATCTAGAGGAGAATTCTTGTTTAAACGCATGTGTACTTTTGAGGAGTGAAAGCATCATAGCAACTCCTAATCTATTTTTGCTGAGTTTAGCTTTGCTAAGGGACTAGCAAAGGTTAAGCTTGGAGGAGCTTGTTGACGGTAGTTAACAACCATTATAAACCGTCAATAAAACATGTATAAGGGCACAATTATGATCACCAACAAAGGTCTAGGGGTTTAAACTAACAAATTCCATGAGTTTTGGTGAATCTGTATTTTCTATAGGGTTTATCTAGAAAATCGTCAAGGTGGACCTACTTGTCAGAATTAATCGTGGTTATCCACCGCGAAACGGGCACCAGAAGGTTCCAGAGGACTCTAGAGGACACCACACCAAAGCAGGACCCGAGGGGTGCTAGGTGGGGCCCACCTGTCAGCCTCCGTGTCGCAATGTAGGTTCTCCACCGCCTCCTAGGTTGCATCTACATTGTTCTTTAAGTCGGTTTGATCCAAGGGCTCACGATGGACGCACTAGCCTATATAATCAGCCCCTGCCCCCCTCCCTCAGCAGATCCCTAAAACCCTAATTCATATCTTCAGGATCAGAGCCATCAATCAAGAGAAGATTAGTCCTCCATAGGATCTAGTCTTATAAATAGAATAGTGAGATAGAGAGCAAGGGAAGAGTTTGGAGGAGGTGCCGCCCTATCGGTGCTCACTCTATGGCTTGTACCTTGGCGGATCCAAGTTCTACTTGAGCTTGCCTTCGAGATCTCTCTGGTAATCAACTTTTGATTCAAGTAACTAATTGTTTATATTGTTCATCAAGATCACGACTCTCTTTTGAGTGCTTTAATCTATAGACGCTATAGGTTAAAGTATTAATCATAAGTGTAAGCGTGGTGCTTAGACTTGGGTTAATCATGGAGGCCCCCTGCATTCTAGAAGGTGGTAGATCACGTGTGTGACATAAGTTCTATATAGCCTATACTATATAGCTTCGTTGATCCTTTGTAGTCCACCTCCCGTCTATAGGTGCACGTAGGATGTGGTTGCGAAGGAAAGCATCCTCTACTGGTGTCTTTCCCTCGTAATGTCCCTAATTGAATAGTAGAAGACATAAGCTTACCCAAGTTAGAACTAGAGAACCTTAGTTATCCTCTCTATGCTTCTATTTATCCTAACCTTGTTGCTACCCCTAGTTAAGTTAGACCGTAGTTATTCTCACATGTTTCCCTATTGATACGATACTTGGAATACCTCTGGGTGAAAGCTATAGCGGTATCCGTGCGCTTGCGAATTTATCTGTGTGCATTAAAATATACCAATAGTGTGCATATGATTTACAAGAAATAGGTAAACGTCATTTCATCAATATTGTACTTGTCTATATATATTTTGTCAACATAGTTTAACCCACCTAATACAAAGTTCAACAAAAGTCCATTTACATTGATATTATTACAACAAGATAAACTAAAGAACATCACAATTGTCTCCAATGAACATTGAAAACATAAATCAGAACATCAGTGTTATGAGATACTTGAACATCACACCTATTTCAGAAACAAAGAACAAGGGCATCTCTCTAATACCATAGATACTAAACGTTAACATTATCTGACCATGTTGCTACTGCTCAGTTGAAAGGAACTGCATGAACTCCACCAATCTCTGGATCATTTAGACAGATTTAAGATAAAAGATATGATGAGAAAATATTTCTGCACCATGAAACTCATAGCGGTATGAAAGCAAAGTCTAGAGATCTGCATTTGAAGGAACCACAACAAACACATAGGGTCCTAGATGATCTTCAGCAAGACGGTAGTTTCGATGGCCAAGAACTTGATGAACAGCTACAAAAGCAATGTACCACCTACTATAAAAGTTAGAATGCACTGCAAGCACTACAACCTTTGTTTGTAGGTCATGGCGAACACGAAGCTCATGGAAGACATAGCGATACACAGACATGTCCCAAGAATGATCATAATTATCCATGATCTGTGTAAAAAGAAAACAATATGCAGAAAAAAACGAAGAACAAAGATGCCTAGTAGTAGGGTGGAGGGCAAAAGCTTTAGGATGGAACTGAAGCAGGAGCTCTAGAGAGCCTTCCTCTCGCCCCTTGTCTCTGCTGTTATATAGTTTGCGGGTCATGGACCAACCCATGACCTATGCGCGCGCGCCTGCACGCCCATGACCCCACATATACAGCACAAGAGTTGACATGATCTGTATTTTGTTGTTTCATCAAAACTATGATCTGGTCTGTCAAAATTTCTTTAGTATCGGACTGTCTTAGGCCCTGTTTGGATGGACTGCAACTAGTTAGCCATGGCTAAAAAATCAGCCAATTAGTTGTGTTATTTGTCCATACTTGTTTGTATCCTGAACCAATTATTGGGTTCTATAGACTAGAACTAGTTGTTAACCCCTGGTAGTCGGGTTCTATGGACTAGTTGGATGGCCCCTATATTTCGTGGTGATCTAGATCATCTATATTTTGTAGGATCGGATTGTTTTAGGGTCTAGAAAATTTCAACATCTATACACCCACATCCTCTGATCAGAAAGGGTGAACACCATTAGTATAACCAGTTACCAAATGACCAAAGGACCTGAGCTACACCACGCACAATAGTTTTACCGACCTAATACAAAGTTCAACAAAAGTTAACACAGACATGCATGCAAATAAGACATCACATACAGTTGTCCCACAGACCAAACCTAGTCATGACTTATACTACTGATACGTCCCACAGATCAAGAGTCAAGGCGAGCGTGCAGGATGTTGTCGTCCACGTTCACCTTTGCTAAGACAGCGTTGGTGACCGGCTAAAGGCTCACAAACAATGGGAACGTACTCGAGCCATGGAAAGTACAGCACCGACTATGACTCCAGCGAGGAGGATGATTCGGAGTACTGGCGAGTCAGCAAATCACAAATGCGCTAGCCAGGAGGAGGATGCTTAATTCTTTTCTCTTCTCTGAAAACTCAAAGCACCTTGGAATCCATGACTACTTTTTCTAGGGCAAGAAATCCATGGCGATATCATTTGAATAACCCATTTAGTTTTTTTGAAGGGTTTTCCATCCCTAGGCATGCCTTCCCCTTGCTTCCTAATTATAGGCCTTAGTTCAAATAGCCGCAGATGTAGGCACACAAAAAAATCGTCAGTTGCAGCGCAATAAGCTGCAGCGAGTAGGTTTATTTATTTATGGTAATTCTTAGGTGTCAAATTCATGGATCTTTTAATTGTTTGTTATCATCCTCTTTTAGTTTTATGTTTATTTATATTATGAAAAAACCAAAAAGGCAACAACTATATATAAACAGGTGCATAAGAGAAAAAAATGAAAAGATGTATATTAGGTAAGTACAACATTTTGTCGTAATCATTTCTATTAAAACACAGAATAAATTTTGATCTATGTTGAGCACCGTGCCAAGTAGTCCCACCAACATGCATCGAAAATTAGATGTCTCTCTTTTGCCCTACACGTGGAAAATAGGTTTACCACACCATCGATTTCAAACAAGGGCATTTGTGGTAATGTGATGGCCACATAAAAGTACAAAGAGTCGCCGTCTCCGCCTCCATGTCCATTCTCCAGCCACACCGTCTCTCCTCTAGCTCCAAATCCTAGTCCCATGGCCTCCCTCTCCACTCTCTCTAGCCGTCCCCTCTGCCACCCCGCTCTGGACCCTAGGCGCCATCAGAACAGTAGCTCAACTCCCTCTCCACTCTCCTGCCAGAACCTCTCTCATACATTTCCGAACCCTAGCCAGAGCCAGATCCCCTTTGATTTATCGATAGCATGTTAATCAGCTGACAACAGAAGGACTGCCTCAATGATGGTACAAGCCATATCCAGATCCCCCACCTAGCTCAGCACCTATCACGACCGACCGGATCTGCCCTAGTCAGAGCCAGATCTGGTACCCCTTCATCAACGCTGGCCGCCTCAGCTCCGCGACTGTGATGACAAGACGGTGGTGTCGACGACAAAGCAAAGTTAGGGAACACGGAGGAAGAGGTACCCAAATTCCTTTTATGATGTGTGCTCTACTATAGTGGCTGAACCAAGGATATGTAGATAGCGATGGGGTTATATATTTCCTATAGTTGAGTGTAGCTGACATGTGCTTTATTGGATTAATGACTTATGTATAAGCTGTGGTTACTAGTTAGGCGCTTATTTGCATATTTTTGCTCTGTTGTGTTGACATTTCGTAGAAGCTTTAGTTAATAAATGCCTTTCTAATCTAGATGAACAACCACTAACTGCTTATGAACGAGTATGGGATGCAAAAATTGCAAGGAATCATAGAAATATGGAAGAAATTGGACTCAAAACCTATGTCTCCAAAGGGAAAAAAAGTCAAGCACAAAGGGTAGACACGGTGAAGATTTAGAATATATCCCTAAACCAGGCGAGGTAGTTGAGGGATTTGATGATACAGATGAAACAGATTCAGATTTAGAAGATGAGCTAGTGCCCCTATCAATTGAGGTGCTTGTTCTTTCTTGTATTTAGTTCGGAGGGGAAGGAGGGGTGTAGGTATCCATGCCATGCTTTACTATTTGGATAGTAATGGAATTTGTACATGCTTGCAGCTTAAGTTTGTATCTTCAATTTCAGTGTCTGGTTGAAGAAGCCATAGAGGAGGCTGTGCCAGCAGGACAAAAGGTAGCGCTGTCATGAATCCTAGGCAAAGGCCCTCCAAGCGAGTGAGGTCAACACCATCAGAACTGGTTGCTCATGGACTTTGTACTCGGAGGTCTTCCGCTGGCAATAGGGTGGAGGTAGTAGCAGTAGGTGAACATAATTCTCCATCACGACCGACACCCATACCTAGGGATCAATTCTAAGTTCATGAATTGACTAGAGACATTGGTCGGGATGGCACCCTACCTATCCCTGAGAGAGACTCCTCACGACCAGATGATAATAGCCTTGCTGAAGAGGAGCCCTCTCAGCAAACTGCCATCTCCCCCCACCCGTAGAACGATGAAATTTGCCAAGGTTGGTATTGCCTTACAGATGTCTATCAATCAATTTGCACTAGCTATTTGATATCCATGTAACTTTTCTAACAATCTCAATGTATGAAAACTATGTAGTACCATTACTAGGAAGAGCGAGGAAGCTGAGGCCTCGAACTCGTGGAATTATGCTTGACAAAATGAGCAAATTACTAGGAGGATTGAGGATGCGCATCTCTATTGCCGAGGGGAACAGAAGGCCACATGATCCAATGAAAGCTGCCAAGTTTGCTTCAGAGATAGGTGTAGTAGTCAGGTGTGAAGTACCAATTTTAACGCATTGGAAACAATACAAGGGGAGAGGCCCGACGCTGTCTATTGCACAAGATTTGTGGAAAGGCTAAATGTATGTATGGGTATCTCCTCTTGACATTCAACTCTGCTTTGAGCAACTTTAATGGATTTACTTTTCATTCACACTATTGTGTGCAGGGAAGGCTGCGCGTTAATGGTGCTCACTCAACAACAAAAGAAGCTTGCCGAAATATAATGCAATCTACGGTACGACAGGAACGCTATAGGTTGAAGAAAAAAATACTTCAATGATGTCCCTGCTAATCATATCCGTATGACCTCTCATTTCTCATCCATGAATGATGTACAGTGGTGTGAACTTGTCAAGATTTGGTCTAGTGCTAAGAACAAGGTGTGTGAACCCATTGATTTTCTATCTAGTCTTGCTATGGTCTACTTGTGCTGCAGTCTAACACAAATGAAGTTATAGGAAACATCTGAGAGGAACAAGCGAAACTGTGCAAAAGTGAAGTACCACCAGGCTACAGGATCTTGCTCCTATGTTGTCCAGCTGTAAAAATTTATAAGTGATGGTTGTGTTTTATTGTTACTCTTGCCTTTGTATAAATATAAACTGAAACTCATGTGCAATGTGAATAGAAGGAGAACAAGAGGAAGGTAGCAGAACATGATCAAGGACTTGAAGAAGAAAATGGTCCACCTAATGAAGATGTTAATATTGTGGAAGTCTTCAGGGACTTCCATACCAGTAGCAAAAAGGGCCTGAGCGATTCCGCAAGAGCAGCAGTTGTAAGTACCTTCTTTTGCTTCCCTTGAAATCTACTGAAGCCATTGTCATAAAAGAAGGAAACGTAGCAGGAGCCTAGTGCTATAGAAATATATTAAAATCAACTGAAGCTTATGTAATCTCTATCAGTAGTAGGCCGAGGAAGACCTATGCATTACTTGTTATGAATCAATCTCTTCGATTTTCAATTGAAGTCCTCTTACACTATCTATAACTAAATATTTTACTGATTGAATTTCACAGGAAGCTATGAAAACTATGAAAGCAGAACCTGTTGCTGATGGGCAACAACCAATGACTAGTGCTGATGTTGTTTGCAAGGTCCTCTGCGTCTACCAGGGCAAGGCCCCCTCCCAGGGATGCGGCAACAACCTTTTTTGAAGAATACTGGTATCTAGACAAGCTCTACCAGAACAAAGACATCAGCGGAGGGAATGCTTCGGGAACAGCTTGCTACTGAACAAAAATGTTCCACTGCCCTCGTCGATCAAGTAGATGAACTGAAGAGGAAGACAGAAAAGACTGAAAGGGAACTTGAGGAATACAAGAAACAGTAACAGGAGGAGTATAACAATCTCCATGGGCTATGCACGCGCTTCAGCTCTTCTGTTAACTCTCAGTCTTCTACTCCTGTGGCTTGATGCAGTGAACATTTGTGGTTTGATGTGTGGACTCATGTGCCGGTCTGATGTGTGGACTCGTTTGTCGGTTTGATGCGGTGATACTCTGTTAGTGGTTCGCTGCTGACGTGTGAAATGCTAATTGTTGTTATTTGATTGCCAAGCTAAATAGTTATGTAGTCAATCTGTGCAGTAGTGACGATCTCGAATTACTTCTATGACGAATTGATTGTACTCCACGCGATAGAACCAGGACAGGCCATGTGATAAAATAAAAATGCGACACGTGGACCAACCAGTACATGACACATGAATTGGCCAGGGCACGACACGTGGGCTATTAAAAATCCGACATGTGGAAGAAAATCGTCAAGCCACGTAGACGTATAAAAATACAAAACATAGACGGATAGCATCGTGATGCGTGGTCAAATAATAATATGACACATAGTCCAATGAAGAAGTGACACGTGATCTAATGGCAATACGACATGTGTGCCAGTAGAAAACTGATATGTGGAACAACAGTAACCGATACGTGGTCCAGTAAGAACCTGAAACGTGCAAGAACCAGAGATGACCACGTTGTGCAATAAAAAGGTGACACGTACCAAAACCATCTCCAATGCAACCGGCTATAACATGTACACGTGGGCTATAGCATGTACACGCAGAAAGCATCTGCAACGGAAGCGCCCACCAGCGTGGCAGCCCCCTGCCACGCATGCCAAAACAGTTCTATGACGGTCTGTTTTTCGTCACAAATCAAGACACTTCTATGACGATTTTGGTAGATTCGTCATAGATGTGCAAGTGTGACGCGACTTATATGACAAACCGTTTTTCGTCATAAATTCGTCATAAAATTGAAATTATGACGAATTTGACTGCTTCCGTGATGAAATCTATTCATCATAGAAGTGTATATTTCTAGTAGTGATCGTAGATTATTGCTACAACCTTCTTAAAGCGGCAATGAGCTCCTACATCCTGTAAATTTTGCTTTTTTTAATGTTCCATCATTATTGTATAAGAGTGAGGTCTTGATGTATTCTGTGTAGAAAAACACTTTGGTGTAGTACATCTTGCAAGCTCCTGGTGGGTGGATTCTTGTGGCTCTTCGCCACTGTGCTTTGGAAAGGTGAGTATCGTGAGCACTCTTTTGTGCAGGGAAATTTTGCTATCTAATTTGTCCATGTGTTATCTTTGTACCACACTATGCTTCGTCTTCCATTAACTACCTGAATGCGAAGAAGAAATTTGGCACTTAGTAATATAGCATCTGCTATCATGTTATTGCCATGTTATTAGCATTCCTTCTATATATAATATATGTTTGCAGGCATGTTGTTCCTGCCATGTGGTTCAACAGCCGGCCTAGTGTGCTTTATTATTGTTTGTAGCTAGGTGGTAGAACCTGTACATAACTTCTCTATTCTCTAGACGAGTGTGAGAGTTTGCTGAGTGGCAATCTCCTTGCTGGATCCATACGTTCCCATAGGTGTCCTAAATTAAATCTTGCAAATTTAATTACAGAAATAGAGTGCCAAGGTGCACATCTTAAATGCACTTTGACCCTATGGTACTCACGGTCGCCACAACTTTTAGTTTGCCACTTCTTGATATTTGGATGATCCTTAGATACATTAGCGTGAACACTTGAGAATCCCGCTTCAAAAATTCAAATGATGTTTACAAATGTAGAGTCTAGTCGTTTGATCAACTAGTTGTGTCCTTAGAGCAAACTTGTACTCAACTTGCACAAATGTAGTGACATTAGTAGCTGCTAGCTAAAAGTCTATTTTTTTTGCTCATCATGGATAGTTCTGTTTGTCCAAAGTTTTTTTTTTCATTATGTAGAACTTGCCTTGTAACATATGGAAAAAGGACTTGTACTTATGTTTTTTTTTTTTCATTCATTAGATGACGCTCAAAGGAAGAAGCGAAGGATTCACTAGTTGCTGCTAGCTATAACAATTTGACAAGCCAATGTTCATTTGAGAAGCATTTGAAGCTCGAAGACCTAGCGTCTTCTAATTTGACGAGCTTGAACCATTCTGTAACATTTTTTTTCTGTGATTTATGGATGAGCCGCATATGCTTTTTGTGTCGTCTTGCTGCTGTCCTGCTATGCCTTCAATTATTATTTTCTTAGCCAAAGACAGTTCAAAGTATGTTGTTACCTCTGCTGCCAATCAAACACAGTAATGAAAATGAAAACACGGTATTGCATAGGATGGCGTAATGTGTGAATGATTTGCATTAAGTTCAAAGATGTTGGGCCAAATGATACCTAGTTTCCAGTTTTGTTGGGCCGCATGCTACGTGACGACACCGACGCGGCCTACATAGGATACAAGCCTGGTGTGGTGTGTTGGGTAGGCCTTCGCTGAAGAAGAAATTCTGTTAAGTGGGATCACACATATTTGGTTGCAGCGCTATGATTCTGGACTGATAAATTTGGTTGATGCTGGTTTATTGTAAAAGAAAAATACTGTTGGTTAATTGATAAGACCTGGCTGAAACCAATAAACGAACAGACTTATTGTACGAACTGTCAAATCACACGTCTCTTTCTAAGCGAACGAATTCCATCCTTCCCTCTCAAAAAAAAAAAGAAATTGAACGAATTCCAGGATATTCCGTATGCATGATGTAGCGATGCATTATTGCGAGAGTGGAGTTGGGCACTAAACTTAGGTCTCTGTCCCTATCTGTCGTGATGCTGCTCAACCCAATTCCGATCAGCTTTCTCCTCTCCTCTCCTCGTCACCTTCGCAGGAGAGATTTTGCGGTCAGGTTCTTCTCCATGGGGAAGCTTGTGTCTCAGGTTTGCCAATACTGTTGCAGGCTTGCAGCCAAGAAAAAGAGTTGGCAGGTAGCATCCTACATTTAGGTAGCCGATGATTGTCACGAGAGTAATGTGCATCAAAGTACGTGGTTCTCAAGTGTACACGCCATGTTCGGATGTTCCCTTATGTAGCTAGAGCCTAGGGGCAGTGTAAACCTCAAAATATTCAAACAAGCCGAGTAGATCTTAGGATTTGGAGAGAGATGAACATGTCCATGTTCGTTTCGCTGAAATTTGACTGATGCTGCAACTTATGCTGATGTAACACTCCTGGTGTTACGAGCTTGTTTAGCACCACGATTTAGGCCTAAGAAAAATTACGAAATGATTTTCTTGATTAAAAAAATAATAATTAAAAAATAGCTTTTCGTGTCAACAGTAAAAATCAAAAATTATATTTAAAAACGTGTTCCCTCACGTACGTATCCTGGCGCACGTTATTGAGAAAGAGTTGTGCCGTAGCGCGTGGAACTTGTGCCGGGCTGCTGCTGCCATGTCCTGCGTTGCTTGCATTCCCTCTCTCTCTCTATATATATCTATGCTTGGTACGCTGGGACCTATCTCATTTCCTCTCCTCTCGACGTGCGTTCACCATCAACGTCGCTGGCTGTCTTGCCTCCACTGCCTACCTTGCTTGTCTTGGCTGCCTTGCTTGTCTACTGATCGCATCGTCTCGTCGTGCTGCAACGTTGTCGGAGCATGCCACGCGGTCCCTGCATAGTGGAAGTTGGCCGGTCGCTCACGTCGTTTTCTTCCTTTCTTTTCTATTTCCTACCTTGGCTTGTCTCTGTCTGTCCTCTGTGTTGCGCCTGCCCTCGTGCGTCTGTCTGCTACCCTCGTGCGCCTTAAGCCGAGGACCGAGCTACTCCGTCTCCCTCGCCCTTCCCCTACTTGTCCGCACTACCGTTGCCCGGCCCGGACGCCGAGCCTCACGAAGCTCTCCGCCGCTGCCCCGCCCGTGCCCGCAGCGCAATGTTTTTTCCTCTCACCGAGGCCAGCGCGCTGCTCTGCCTCGTTTCCTCTCCTTCGCGTGCAGCACCCCACCTCGCTGTCGTCCGTCGTTGGGCCACGCGAGCATGTGCGCGAGCCCCATGGCCGCACTGGACCCCAGCCCTGCCTCTCCTCGCCGATGTTGGCCCGTCCCCGTGAGCGAGCGAGCCCACATTCCTCGGGTCCGCGTTGGGCCTACTGCTCCACGGCCGTCGTCGCGTCGCCGGTTCATCCGCCCCCGCCGTGGTCGGCCATCCCTTCCGGCCGGGTTCGGCATGCTGCTCCCTGCTCTTCCGACACTCTGCACCACGACGCTGCCTCTCCCAGGCACGCCGTGCCCTTCTGCTCGCTGTGCGCCGTGCCCAGCTGCTCGCCGTGCGCCGTGCCCAGTTGCTCTCCGTGCGCCGTGCCGCAGTGCCGCATTCTCCTCGACGGCCGCAACTTCATGTTGTCGATGCCGCCGCAAGCTCCCGCCACCTGAGCCGCAGCACCCCACCAGTGTCGGCCCTGCCTCGCAACGTCGCTCCCCCACCGTGTACCGCGCTGGAGCCGCCGAGTCCCTGGAGCGTCGTCGCCTTGGCCTGCTCCTCGTCAGCCGCCAGTCGTCGCGCTCATTCTGTGCTCCTCTGCTCCTCTGTGTGAAGAAGATGAGGTGAGAAGGGTATAAATCCAAGTAGAAAATTTGTACAAGGTTCTCGGTGCAAAAATACGTGACCCGAGTGAATAGTGCAGATGTACTATGGGGTGATTTGCTAGAAGCTCAGGGGTCGATTCGCTATTGTGTCGTGCCACTGCCCGCGCTGGGCCGGCCTATGGTCACCACCTGGGATGCCTTGGCCGCGTGGGCCGGCTGGTGGGCCGCTCGCACGCCCGCCTGGGGCTCGCCGTGCCGCTTGGCCAGGCCTGGGCCGCGCGTTCGTGCGGGCCGGTCACTTTCGGCTGCTGGGCCATCGCCTGCGTCGCGTGCTGGGCCGGTCTACCATGGACTGCCACGCCTGGGCCACGTATGCCGCGCCCCGCCTTGGCTGCTTTGACTACTGGGCCAAAATGGGTTGCCTCCGGCCCTTTCCGTTATTTAAATACTTTTCGAATATAGGTTTCTAGTTAAATTATAAAATCAATAGAAAATGGTATAGGAATCAAAAATGGTGAAACCAGTTTTGTTAGTCTCCTAAAATCATGATCTACCTGTTAGTATATTTTGTTCACATAGTTTGAAAATATTCTTGGAAGCTATATAATTAATTTAAGATACTTAATATTGTAAAAATATAAACTTGTAGGAATGGTTGTGATAAATTGGTAATATTGTTGAATATAAAATTTCTACAGTAGGCTCCTAGCAATATTAGATACTCGCTGTAATTTTTGTAGCTCCTGAATAATTAGTTTGTTAAATAGATAATGATGTCCTATTCCGAATAAAGATTAAATTGATAGAACAGAATAAAGAAACAATTTGGGTTTGTATAACTAAAACCTTGGTTGAGAAGTAACACCTTATTCGACAATATGGATACATAGACCAGCGTTAGAGCTATCTCGTGAGCTTGTGAGGCGTGATCGGATTTCTAAGAGTTTCAGCTGTCGTGGACACGGGGCATGGCTTGGTTACACTGCTTTCCCTGTCTGTGTCGGTTAAGGACCGACCGCTGCATAAGACGCTAGGCAAGTCATAGATTTATTATCCCGAGCATATACTTGCGTATGGGCGCTTGGAAGACTTGTTGCTCTCTTATTGTGGATCCGGCTCTTTCTGGACCGACTGTCAGGGTTTTGTTTTTTGGTGAAGGAGGTCCTTGCACCGCACTTAGTCCAGGACTCAGGAGCGAGGGCTTAGAGTCCTAGTTTGGATGGGGACCTAGACACCTAGGATAGGAGAGTGATGGGTTGGTCCTGCTTGTGCCTGAGGTACAAGCAGGGCGTGTGTTTTTGGGGTACCTAGTTGGGGACATTGGTTCGTGAATCTCCGCCGAGTCGGTACGACTTGTCTTAACTCTAGCACCGTGGTAAGAACTAAAAGATGAAAGATGGAAGATGGAAAAAGAAAATATGATTGCTTACCACATGCTTGAAAGTAGCACATGTGCTTACATAGAATGGTTAGTTAATGAACCAATACGGTTGTTAATAAAAATTGAATACAAGGACGCACGCTTAGTAATGCTTCCTGCAAATGCAATAAACCCATAAGCCAGATAGCCTTGCATATCCTTGGAGTCTTTTCTTTCCTCCTGTCGGGTAAGTCTTGCTGAGTGCAATTGAGTACTCAGGGTTTTATTCCCCCTGTTGCAGGTGACAGGTGGATGCTAAAGCTGACTCTTGTGTGTGGATTCCTTGTGGTGGGCTCAGCGAGGATTCCTTTACACTGCGATCGTAGTTGTTATTTATAACCCTCACCAAATGCTTTTATAAATAAAAGTTTCATAATCTATTATCGTAGTTTATATATCAATACTTTATCATGTCTTGATTAGTTATTTGTTTCCGTTGTAACTCTGTTCATATATTTATATTCCGTTGTTCAATTAAATTATTCATAACTCTGATAATATGATTACATTCTGCTGTTATAACAATAAATATTATACTCTGATGTCGTATTAAAAGTGATGTAAGAAATGGTAAAGAATGATGTAAGCTTTATTCTCTCATTTGTGATCCTGATGGGAAATGTGGATTTTTAGGTTCTCCCCTAGGGTGTGCCCGACGAAACCGAGTAATTTAGTGTTCTCCTTTGAGTGCTTAGTGTCTAATGGAAAATGAGCACTCCTGTGAGGCATTAGATTAGGCGGTTCTGCCACAGGTGGTATCAGAGCATAAAAGAGGAAATAAAGCTTCGAAAACTATTTCTAAAATAAAATTTGACAGCAAATTCTTTTCAAAAAGTTAGGATGTTTTTACGTGAAGTTATATAAGTAGCCCTATTACTATGGTTATGTATCCAGGATAGATAGCACTCTACTGACTTAGGTAGACTTAATTAATTTTTCTATAGGTACACTGACTCGAGCATAGTCCGATAGTATCGACTAGTTATAGGGAGAGAACGATGTGTCAAAAATCTAAGAACGGTTGCCCTATATGTTGGCAATAGGGAAAGAACGTATAGGACATGCATCCATGCATATCCTGCTTGTGCATTGTGGCATGTCGTATTGTGCACTACTGGTTCGTTCCTGTCTAGAGTTAGGTCTGCACTGTGGCTTCGTGCTCTGCGTTCGCCCGTGGTTCACGCCTGTTGTGACCCACGTCTCCTGTACCCCTTTTTTGCGCTCTTGTCGAGCCCTTGCCCTATAGTCATACTAGTCAGTAATGGCATCGCACATCGCTCGCCTCGAACGTGTGGAAATTGGTCGATTTGTCATAGTGATCCCGCGTGGGAACCCTAGTGGACCACGCTAGGACCACTGAACGCTCCACCTTTATAAGCAGAGCCTAACTTAGCCCTTGGTACCACCACTCGACGCACTTTAGCTCGCTTAGCTTTTCCTTTGAGCTAGCTTTTCGCTCAGCCTTCCTCACCACCACCGCCATGGATGGCAGGAGCCTAGGTTAGTAGTTACTGCCTGAACATTGAGGGTTTTCCTAGAATCCTGAATGCCACCCTACAAAAGCTCAGAGTCAAAGATCGTCTCGAGTATGAGGGTCGTGAGTATGAGAAGCATGGCACTGATCGGTGTGAGGTTACCGTCTATATCGGGAAGAGTGAAGAGTTCCCCGACATCACTGAAGCCTAGAGTGTGACCGCAACTAGGTTTAGCTTCATCGACACCTACCAGGTGGTGGCCCGCAAAGCCCTGTGGTACCTTTGCCAGATCTATGAAGAGCCCATTGCCCGTACCCCCATGAGGTTTTTTCCACCCTTGGATAAGAATCGACAGGCATGGAAGGCTCGCATGGAGACTTTGCAAGGGCGAGAAGCGCGAGAAGATAGTCCTACCATGGTGCACTTGACCATGTACCTACTTGCTCTAGATGAGCAGTATGACCGGCAAGCCTTAGAACTGAGGACCTGCCTCCATCGAGCCGAGGAAGCCGAGATCTTCAACCGGATGCTCTAGGTGCAACTTGTCGAAGCGCATGCCAGTGAGGCAGCTGGTGAGAGTCGAGAGACTGCCATATCGAAAGCCCTGAAGGAGGCTGAAGATTAGCATGGCCATCAGCTGCGTGAGGCCTATCTTGTCACCAGGGCCAAGCGGAGGATGCTGGTTGATGAAAGGCAGGATGCCCCGATCTTAGAGGGGATCCCTATCCACCTGCCTGACAGAAGGAGAACCGGAGATGCAGAACCACCAGCACCTCCACCTTCGAAAGTGCCTGACAGAAGGAGAACCGAAGATGTAGAACCGCCAGCACCTCCACCTTTGGAAGTGTTAGAAGTAGAATCCTTGGTTCCTCTCACTCAGCCATTGCCCCGAGAAGATGTAGATTAGTTGCCTTGAGATGCGGTACCTGTAATAGTAGTGTTTTTCATCGCTGTCCTCTGGTATTGTACTCTTGCTGTTGTTTTTCGTCCGTAGTTGTTGAGATCGTTCGACCGTAGGTGAATGCTGTATCGTGAATGGGAGCTTGAATGCCTATACGTTGTACCCGTATAAGACCGTTAGAATATGCATTGTGTTATTTCACTGTGTTTATTGCGTCCATCTACTTAAGTCTCGTTAGATGTGCCCCAAGTTTTCAAGGGCAATGTTAAGTGAGTTACAAGAGAAGTTACCATCCAGATATCATCAGATCAGCCATGATTGGAGAACATTGGACACTGTATCGGCTAATTGTGGATGTCCCAACAGAACACTTAAATCTTTTTAAAACAAATCCGCCATTGGATTTTAATTCCTTGTCCCTTGTTGTGAAGGGAACCTTTGTTGTTTGAATTTTCCCTTGTAATACTCCCCTTACTCTATGGTCTATGACCCCACCGCCTTCATGGCGTGTAAATTGGTAGTAGTTGCCTAGTTAATAGCTTATGGTGCCACGACAAAACCGAGGGCTCCTTGTGGAACAGCTGCCACATGGTGACGCTGCTCGGCACACGCTGGTATCGAGGTTGTTGACCAAATACCTTTACCAAGTTACACCGCCATACCACTTTTGCTACAAATAAATTCTTTGGAAATGTTCAGGTGTTTAAACGGGAAATCCACAATGGGTTGATAAGATAGTGTTCTCTCTAAGTAAACAAAAGGATGTGATTTTTGAGGAAGAAAGTATGGCATGGTCTCAGTCTACATGAAAGACGGATGTGGTCGAGTAAAGGAAAGAAAAAGAAGAGTAGTAAGGAAAGTTAGCATCGGGTAGTCGGGAGTGATTGTAAAAGTCTGAGTGGATGTCATGTCTAAGCTCTATGTTTAGTTGACTGCGCTACGCATGCTGGGTCACTTCACTATGTGCCCTGGGAACATTGTCTGTAGCGGGCCTTTAGCACCATGTTTTCGCGTGGCCGCGCCATCGTGCCGCACTCACCGTCCTTGTGCACTGTGCGCTTTTCCTTTTTCCCCAGCATCTGGTCGGCTCTCATGCCTCGTCCCTCGTATCGGACCCCCCTTCCCTCTCCTTTCTCTCTTCTTTTGGGGACATGACCGCCCGCACATCTCCCTCGTCGAGCGCACCCTCTTATCTCCTCTCCTTTATTTCCCATCCGCTCGCTTGGGCAGGGAGCGCACCTTGGTCATGTTTATTTCCACGACATGAACCGTCTGTGTATCCCATTTATGCCGTCTCCACTTCTAGTGTGTTGCACTCCACCTCCATTCACCTATATAAAATACCCTTAGTCCTTGCTCTTCTTCTTCATCCCATTCCCTCGCATTCGGAGCAGAGCTACGAGATCCAGTCGTCACTCATGGAATTATGTTCGTCAGTCTGAGGTGATGGTGTAATCTAAGGAGAGGAAAGGATCAAGTTCATCAAAGAAGTTCAAGTTCCCTTTGGGGTGGTTAATCTTAGGGTTCATGATGTTTTACTTCTTAGTCGACTGTTTCTGGATTTGTTGGACCTACACCATGTTTTGGATAATCATTATCTTGTTGTTTCTCCATTGTCCTCGTCTATCTTGACTTCTGGATTTAGTCTCAGTTGTATTAAGTTGCTCTTAACCATGTATCCCTAGATCCCGTGTGGTTTAGTATTCGAAGTTGTGTAATCTTTCGTGTAATCCCTGATCTATGGAATGTAATCGCATTTCCCCTCCTTTGGTCTTGCTTCGAATCTTGGGATGAGATTCTTTTTAAGGGGAGTTGGTGGTAACACCCCTGGTGTTACGAGCTTGTTTAGCACCATGATTTAGGCCTAAGAAAAATTACAAAACAATTTTCTTGGATTAAAAAATAATAATAATTAAAAACCAGCTTTTCGCGTCAACGGTAAAAATCGAAAATTATATTTAAAATCGTGTTCCCTCACGTACGTATCCCGGCGCGTGTTATTGAGAAAGAGCTATGCCGTAGCGCGTGGACCTTGTGCCGGGCTGCTACTACCGTGTCCTGCGTTGCTTGCATTCCCTCTCTTTCTCTATATCTGCTTGGTACACTGGGACCTATCTCATTTCCTCTCCTCTCGACATGCGTTCACCATCAACGTTGCTGGTTGTCTTGCCTCCGCTGCCTACCTTGCTTGTCTTGGCTGCCTTGCTTGTTTGCTGCTCGCATCGTCCTGTCATGCTACAATGTTGCCGGAGCACGCCGCGCGGTCCCTGCATAGTGGAAGTTGGCCGGTCGCTCACGTCGTTTTCTTCCTTTCTTTTCTATTTCCTCCCTCGGCTTGTCTCTGTCTGTCCTCTGTGCTTCACCTGCCCTCATGCGTCTGTCTGCTGCCCTTGTGCGCCTTAAGCCGAGGACCGAGCTACTCCATCTCCCTCGCCCTTCCTCTACTTGTCCGCACCACCGTTGCCTGGCCCGGACGCCGAGCCTCGCGAAGCTCTCAGCCGCTGCCCTGCCCATGCCCGCAACGCCGCTTTTCTTCCTCTAACCGAGGCCAGCGCGCTGCTCTGGCTCGTTTCCTCTCCTTCACATGTAGCACCTTGCCTCACTGTCATCCGTCGTCGACCCTCGCGAGCACGCGCGCGAGCCCCATGGCCGCACTGGAGCCTAGCCCTGCCTCTCCCCACCGATATTGGCCCATCCCTGCGAGCGAGCGCGCCCGCGTTCCTCGGGTCCGCGTTGGGCCTACTGCTCCACAGTTGTCGCCGCGTTGCTGGTTCGTCCGCCCAGCCATGGTCGGCCATCCCTTCCGCTGAGGTCTGGCACGCTGCTCCCTGCTCTTCCGCCACTCTGCTCCACGGTGCTGCCTCTCCTAGGCACGCCGTGCCCTGCTGCTCGCTGTGCGTCGTGCCCTGCTGCTCGCCGTGCGCCGTGCCGCAGCGTCGCATCCTCCTCGACGGCCGCAGCTTCATGCTGCCGATGTCGCCGCGAGCTCCTGCCACTTGAGCTGTAGCACCCCGCTAGTGTCGGCCCTACCTCACAGCGCCGCGCCCCCGCCGTGTACCGCGCTGGAGCCACCGAGTCCCTGGAGCGCCATCGCCTTGGCCTGCTCCTCGTCAGCCGCCGGTCGTCGTGCCTGTTCTGTGCTCCTCTGCTCCTCTGTGTGAAGAAGATGAGGTGAGAAGGGTATAAATAAAAGTAGAAAATTTGTACAAGGTTCTCGGTGCAAAAATACGTGACCCGAGTGAATAGTGCAGATGTACTGCGGGGTGATTTGTAAGAAGCTTAGGGCCGATTCGCTATTGTGCCGCGCCACTACCCGCGCTGGGCCAGCCTGTGGTTGCCGCCTGGGCTGCGTTGGCTACATGGGTTGACTAGTGGGCCGCTTGCACGCCCGCCTAGGGCTCGCCGCGCCGCTTGGCCAGGCCTAGGCCGCACTGTGCGCTAGGCCACGCGTTCGTGCGGGCCGGTCACTTCCGGCTGCTGGGCCACCACCTGCGCCGTGCGCTGGGCCGGTCTACCACGGAGTGCCATGCCTGGGCCACGTATGTCGCGCCCCGCCTAGGCTGCTTTGACTGCTGGGCCAAAATGGGTTGCCTCTGGCTCTTTCCGTTATTTAAATACTTTTCGAATATAGGTTTCTAGTTAAATTGTAAAATCAATATAAAATGGTATAGCAATCTAAAAATGGTGAAACCAGTTTTGTTAGTCTCCTAAAATCATGATCTACATGTTAGTATATTTTGTTCACATAGTTTGAAAATATTCTTGGAAGCTATATAATTAATTTAAGGTACTTAATATTGTAAAAATATAAACTTGTAGGAATGGTTGTGATAAATTGGTAATATTGTTGAATCTGAAATTTGTACCATAGGCTCCTAGCAATATTAGGTACTCGCTGTAATTTTTGTAGCTCCTGAATAATTAGTTTGCTAAATAGATAATGATGCCCTATTCCGAATAAAGATTAAATTGATAGAACGAAATAAAAATACAACTTGGGTTTGTATAACTAAAACCTTGGTTGGGAAGTAATACCTTATTCGACAACATGGATACATAGACCAGCGTTAGAGCTATCTCGTTAGCTTGTGAGACGTGATCGGATTTCTAAGAGTTTCGGCTATCGTTGGTTATTTACATCTATGCATTTGCATCAATGCATATCATATAGGTACGATGATGGATCAACGGATCAATTGAAGGATGATTGGGAATCCAAAAATGGTATAATGGTATTCTCTTCAGGAGATGATGCAATGGGCTTTCTATTCAGTTGATGGTGGATGATCTGAAGATGCATATACTAACTTTTTAATATATATCTTACCCAGGCAAGCCCCGGTGCATAACCCCTATTTTTCTGCACTTTAAATTATATTTGTGCATTAAGTTTTAAGGAGTTGAATGAAACCCACTTGCATATATATATATATATATATATATATATATATATATATATATATATATATATATATATATATATATATATATATATATATATCCTATGAGTCTTATTAGTATGACAGGATCGTGTAGATTGCTATGCTACAGGACTCCGGTATAAGTCGAGTGATTGCCTGTCGCTCGCGAGATATAGTGAAATGTGTTACTATATTATTATCACTTGGAAAATATAAATGGTGGAAATGATAAATGGTGACGGGGCAGGGATATGGTTTGGGTATTGGTGGGTGTAAGAGGTTGTGTCACCGTGGACACGGGGCATGGCTTGGTTACACTGTTTTTCCCTATCTATGTCGGTTAAGGACCGACTGTTGCATAAGACGTTAGGCAAGTCACAGATTTATTATCTCGAGCACATACTTGTGTATGGACGCTTGAAAGACTTGTTGCTCTCTTGTTGTGGATCCGGCTCTTTCCGGACCGACTGTCAAGGTTTTGTTTTTTGGTGGAGGTGGTCCTTGCACCGCACTGAGTCCGGGACACAGGAGCGGGGGCTTGGAGTCCCAGTTTGGACGAGGACCTAGACACCCAGGATAGGAGAGTGATGGGTTGGTCCTGCTTATGCTCGAGGTATAAGCGGGACGTGTGTTTTCGGGGTACCCAGCTGAGGACAGTGGTTCACGAATCGCTGTCGAGTCGGTATGACTTGTCTTAACTCTAGCACCGTAGTAAGAACTGAAAGATGAAAGATGGAAGATGGAAAAAGGAAATCTGATTGCTTACCACCTGCTTGAAAGTAGCACAGGTGCTTACATAGAATGGTTAGTTAATGAACCAATACGGCTGTTAATAAAAATCGAATATAAGGACGCACGCTTAGTAATGCTTTATGCAAATACAATAAACCCACAAGCCAAATAGCCTTGTATATCTTTGGAGTCTTTTCTTTCCTCCTGTCGGGTAAGTCTTGCTGAGTACAATTGAGTACTAAGGGTTTTATTCTCCCTGTTGCAGGTTACAGGTGGATGCTAAGGCTGACTCTTATGTGTGGATTCCTCCTAGTGGGCTCAGCGAGGATTCCTTTATGCTGCGATCGTAGTTGTTATTTATAGCCCTCACCAAATGCTTTTATAAATGAAAGTTTCATAATCTATTGTCGTAGTTTATATATCAATACTTTATCATGTCTTGATTAGTTATTCATTTCCGCTGTAACTCTGTTCACATGTTTATATTCCGTTGTTCAATTAAATTGTTCATAACTCTGATAATATTATTACATTCCGTTGTTATAACAATAAATATTATACTCTGATGTCGTATTAAAAATGATGTAAGAAATAGTGAAGAATGATGTAAGCTTTATTCTCTCATTTGTGATCCTGATGGGAAATGTGGATTTTCGGGTTATCCCCTAGGGTGTGCCCAACGGAACTGAGTAATTTAGTGTTCTCCTTCGAGTGCTTAGTGTCTAATGGAAGACGAGTACTCCTGTGAGACATTAGATTAGGCGGTTCTGCCACAGCTGATTTGTTGTGAGAGGGAAACATTGTTTCCTCGTTGAAAAATACTGCTAAAGTAGTGTTGAAGAACAGGACCCATGTATTTGTATTGCTTTTGTGGCCGGACTGTAACCGTAATACGAAGTACTTGCAAAAGGACCTATATCCTAGTGGTTAGAAGAGTAGACAATGTTCTAGTCGACAATGAATACTGTGTAATCTAAAAAAGAGTACTTATAAATGACTTAATGTGAAAAAAGTTCGGCATACTTTCTTGACTTTTTTCCATGAACTTATAATTTGACCTGAAAGCTATCTTTATTTTTTCTTATATGGCACGTTCGTTAGTTTTAGGATTTAACGGTTTACCCCGAGTGAAAATGACTCAATGTAGAGTTGAGTTTGTCTATGTTTAATTTTGAGGAATAAATATTTAAAATGGTATAAGGTTATCATAATTATATAAAAATAATATATTTCTTATTTTATGCAATTATGATAACCTTAAACTATGTGAAATATTCGCCAAAATTCAACACAGACAAACTGAACTCTACACCGATTTATTTTTCACTTAGCAAAATCATCATTTCACACTCGACTTAACACCGTTAAGTCCTAAAACTAATGGAAAGGGTCATGCGACGTCGGTAAAATGACGGTGACGAGGTAGGATCGTTTGCAGTGAATGGATAATCAAGCTTAAGGGCCGATGAATGCAATTTCAATATTTATGGACATAAATGGCACATTTTTAGATAAGTTCATCGACGTGCATTTAACTCTATTCTAAAATAGGAGAGTGTGACCTCCTCCCTCAGTCCCGCTTTGACTGTCGTTTTGGTAATGCAGTAAATTGTCTACATTCACAGTTTCTTCAATGCACCCAAACGCTCACAACGTCCGCATTCAAACAATCTTTGCTGCACCGGACCGAAAGCTAAAACGTCAGTTAAAACGGGACAAAGAGAGTATGTAGTTAATTTGTTTGACACAATATCTTAGGTTGCCCTAAGACCTATACAACGAAGGGGTCTAACCAAACATGTATGCTGCTGTGCTATTGGATATGAAGTAGCTGCCGTTTCCGCCTAGCTCAGCTCGAAATAGACTAGCCATAGCTGCAGTGCAGACCTAATTGCAGTCACTCCAGCTAATTGTTATCCTACGCATGTTTACTGAGCCTGTTCGTTGGTTAGTTTTTGGGCTGGTAAGTTTGACGGATGCTGATTTAATATAAGAAGAAAATATTATTGGTCGACTGATAAGTCCTGGCTGAAACCAACCAGTGAACTGACTACTTATTCTTGCTAATTCTATTACTACTAATCATACCACATGCATCTGGAGTTTTTCCCATGACAGAAGCTGCGTCTGCCATGTTTAGACCGACGCCACGCCACCCGATACAAATAACATTAGATTATTACGATAGATCGATCGATATATGGGCATCACATAAGTGATTAAGGCCTCGTTCGGTTGGTACAGAAAAGCATGGTTAATAACTGAAAATACAGTTTACGATAAAATTTTATGAGAGAAAAATATTGTTCCATCTTTAAAAAAAAAAAAAAGCGGTTTAAGCCCAGGTCTGGGACCAGCCGAACGAGGCCTAAGATACTTGATTAGTTGATTTGACTTTTGATCGCACCTGCCATTAGCATTTGATTATTGCTGCTCCTCCTCTATTATTGAGTGCAGACGCATCGCATCGCGACGAGCTGCAGCCAAATCCTGTCCACTCCATCAGCTCTGCAATCCGACAAGAGATTTGCCAATTATTAATTATTCTCCTACTAGAAAAACCGATCGCATCCGTCCCCATCCTCTCCGCCGCGGGGTTGGCAGGCAGCGCCTCTCCGCGTGTGGTCCGTGTGCGAGGGTCCGGTTGGTCCTCCTCCACTTCGTGCAGCGCATGCGCGGCAGCCGGCAGCGGCGTCTCTTCTTCCCGGTCCCGCCCCGCGAATCTCTGCGAAGAGGTGAATAGGAGGAGGTCGAGGACGCCATAGGGGAAAAAAAACACAAATCCACCTTGGAATGCTTTCGGAGGCTCGGGGGCTCGTCGCCGGCTGCCTGCACTGATGCTGGGAGCGCGCGAATTTCCGCTCAAGTTTTGATCTTGGCGTGCTCTTGAGTCTGGAATCCCGGCATTCATTGGGGCTTTGTCCTGAGTTTGCAAGGTTAGCAACAGATTATCTCTTCCATTGTTGGTAGATACTGCAGAAATGGCATCAGAATTTGATCATTTTGCTGTTTTCTTTTCTATTTTGTTTGTCATGAAAACCTGGAGCTATGCATGCTTATTTGATCACCTTTTCCTCCCGCCACACTGTTCCATATCATTCGGAAATAGTGGAAATCAACTTTGTTCTTTGGATGCATGACTTTGAGTTAATCAGCTGTAGATGTTTGGTGTTAGAACAACTATGTGTTAATGTCAGATATCCTGAATTCTGGTTGTTAACTCACAAATTCATGGAAGTTTGATCTCGAGACAGTTTAAAACTGTCCATCTTATGCCTTCTCTTGCTGCTCAAGTTCAGAGCTTTTGTTCTTTGTGATGGCTTCGGAAACAGACTGATATATTCTTGATGCCTGCAGGCTGCAAGGTCGTGCTGCTGATTAGTTTGAACCCATGGAGACTACTAGCACAGCAAATGAGCAGACTAGTAGGGGGGCTATGTGGGAGCTGGAAAGGAATCTCGATCAGCCCATGGATGCAGAGGCCGGGAGATTGAGGAATATGTACAGGGAAAAGGTGATTATCACGTAACTGTTTACAAAGGTCTTTTTCATTTCACAACTTCAATGCTGAAATGCTACCTTAGGTGGTGATAACTGGTTCATTTTACGGATTATTAGTGTCTATGTAACTGATCTGCTAATGAGTGGTCAGTAAATTTGCCCTCTTCTTGTTTCCCCTTTTGCATACGCAGACCTACCCTACACTTGTGCTGTTACAACTAGCTTTCCAAAGCCTCGGTGTGGTGTTTGGAGATTTAGGCACATCGCCTTTATATGTCTTCTACAACATTTTCCCTCGTGAAATAGAAGACACCGAACAAGTTATTGGAGCACTCTCGCTTATTATTTACTCCCTTACCCTGATTCCACTTGTTAAATATGTCTTCATTGTCTTGAGGGCAAACGATAATGGCCAAGGTACGAATATGTCTTACACTCTTGCTTCCTTGAAATTTCTGCTTCAGTTATGAAAGAATCTGATCATTCTAGTTTGTTCAGAGGATGCAGTAAAACTAAACTATATTGTTTTACAGTTCTCCTAGGGTGCTTATTTGCTAAATTTCTCATTCACATGCTTTCTGCAGTTTGTTTTGATTCATGTCATGCAACACTACAATCATTTAAGCGTTTTATTGGTTTAGCTCGAAGTCAGAATGCATCATACCTCTAACAGATTAGCATTATCATTCTGAACTCCCAGAAGCAAACTGAACTAAATATTTTGATGAAAAGCGTGATAGGAAAGCCTCATATTGTGAATATTCCATATTGTCCAATATGTGTTTTGAGCCATTTGGTTGTGGGATGCAAAGATTTGCGCACCGCAGCATGCTGTGATGTTCAGTACTTGATCTTCCACATATTAGTAAATTTTCAATCAGTTTGGCTTACAAATTCTGTGATAATGAATATCAACATAATAGAGTTTTACTGTAATGCCAGGTGGAACATTTGCTCTTTACTCACTGCTTTGTCGGCATGCAAAGATAAACACTATTCCGAATCAGCATAGAACAGATGAAGAACTAACAACATACAGCCGCCACACATATGATGAGAAATCTCTTGCTGCAAAGATTAAAAGATGGTTAGAGGGACACGAAATCAGGAAGAATGTCATTCTTATTCTTGTTCTTTTTGGTACTTGTATGGCAGTTGGAGATGGAATCCTCACTCCTGCAATATCAGGTGAGTATCTTTATGTTATTTTTATGAAAAATCTCTATGTTTTACTATGCATTTATTACCAGATTTACTGAAATTAATATTTTGATGAGAACTTAGATTACAGCTTTTAGTTTGACGTGAACTGCTAAACAGCATATTTTCTCAACAAATTCTATCATTGCCATACTGAACATAAATATTAATGAAGTCATTTGGACACTGAAAAAATTCTCCAAGGAATGCATGCTGGCAGTTCCTTTGAAATATAATGTTAACAGTTCCTCCAGGAAATACAGTAACGTTTTTGGCAATTAGATAATGTCCCACAACCACATGATTTGTCAAATTATAACTGTTTTCATTCTTTAAAATGGAAAAAACTTACGCCATAGTGATGTTCTGTTTTACCTTCTATTGCTGTTGCATTGCTCAATGTTCAGTTAACAATATTCGACCAGGAAAATATTCAGTGTTATAATGCCCTCCCACCCCTTTAAATGTGCTACATATATCTTTTTTATGATGTTTGCTATTTTACTTTTGCCCAAGTGAATTGATCTTAAGTTTGCATCACAACTTGCAGTTCTTTCTGCAACTGGAGGAATACAAGTGGAAGAGCCCAGAATGAGAAATGGTACTTGTGAAATTTGGAAGTTAGTATTGTTTTTCCTGCATTCATTAGCTTATACCTTGCTCTTTCATATCTTTAACTGCTATTACACTCAGTGGATGATGTTAATTTCTTCACCATCAGTAGTTCAACTAGAAATGTGGAGGTGTGATGTGAATAACAAAGCAACATAACTTTCCATGCCGTTTTATCTAGTAAAATGATAACCTTCTTCAGAGTCTATTCAAAGAATAATGTTAACATGTTAACTGTGATTTGAGAATTTTCCCTTCACATTTGTAATCTTTATAGTGGTAATGTAGTACACTGAATAGTTTTGTTTAGTGTGGCTGTTTTAAAAGACAGATGATCATTGATCATTGTACTGAGATCAGTATGTGGATGACTGAATTCTTTCATTTTTTTCCCATATCAGATGTGGTTGTCATCGTCTCTGTGGTCATATTGATTGGATTATTCAGCATGCAGCACTTTGGTACTGATAAAGTCAGTTGGCTTTTTGCTCCAATAGTATTTATTTGGTTCATACTCATTGGAATCCTGGGCGCCGTAAACATTTCCAAATACGATCAATCTGTTCTCAAGGCTTTTAATCCTATTTATGTATATCGGTACTTTAAGCGAGGGAAGACTAGCTGGGCTTCTTTAGGAGGAATTATGCTTAGCATTACAGGTTTGAACATCTTTCCTAATTTTATACTAATAATAATCTTGTCCTTTGTTTAATGGCAATTACCAGGACTGAAATATTGGGCCATGTTTCAGGGACAGAAGCATTGTTTGCTGATCTTTCATATTTCCCTGTACAAGCTATTCAGGTAGTTTATTGCCTGTCTTTGTTACTAGCTGTGAAAATGTTCTTATGATAACCAAGGAACCTTTTAGAGGCAAATGTACATTTTTACCTACTCTTCTCACATGAGTACAGAAGTAAATCCTTTTGCTTGCCTGCTGATGACATCACATTTTTGTGTGCAGATTGCTTTCACGGTGGTTGTGTTTCCATGCCTTCTTTTGCAGTATACGGGCCAAGCTGCCTATATAGCTCAGAACAAAGACCATGTCTCCTATGCCTTCTATCATTCCCTTCCAGGTAATGTCAGAGAGAGGGATTCTTCGTTTACCATATATACATGAATGCACATTGACACTATTATTTGGTACAGATTCTGTACTTTGGCCATCATTCATTGTTGCAACAGCTGCTGCAGTAGTTGCTAGTCAGGCAACTATATCGATGACCCATTCAATTATCAAGCAAGCACTTGCTCTAGGGTGCTTCCCCAGAGTGAGAATTATCCATACTTCCAAGAAGTATCTAGGCCAGATATACAGTCCCGATATTAATTGGATCCTTTTGATATTCTGCATCGCTGTCACTGCTGGATTTAAAAACCAAAGTCAGATAGCAAATGCATATGGTAAAGTCTTCCCATATCTGTCTCTGCATACAAATTTGACTTTCCAGCTCAGTTACTAACATGGACTAATGTTGTGTAAACAGGTACTGCTGTGATAATGGTTATGCTTGTGACAACATTTCTCATGATCCCCATAATGTTGCTGGTGTGGCGCAGCCACTGGACCTTGGTCATTCTTTTCACCGCGCTGTCATTGCTTGTTGAAATTCCGTACTTCACTGCTGTGGTGCGGAAGATCGATCAGGGTGGCTGGGTCCCGCTTGTGTTTGCTGTCGCCTTCCTCATCATCATGTATGTATGGCACTATGGTACACTCAAGCGGTACGAATTTGAGATGCACAGCAAGGTGTCCATGGCATGGATCCTAGGCCTTGGTCCAAGCCTTGGTCTGGTCAGGGTGCCTGGTGTGGGCCTGGTTTACACCGAGCTGGCAAGTGGTGTTCCTCACATCTTCTCACACTTCATCACCAATCTCCCTGCCATCCACTCCACTCTGGTCTTCGTCTGTGTGAAATACCTTCCTGTCTACACCGTGCCAGCGGATGAAAGGTTCCTTGTGAAGCGAATTGGTCCCAAGAACTTCCACATGTTTCGATGCGTGGCACGGTATGGCTACAAGGACATCCACAAGAAGGATGATGACTTCGAGCAGATGCTCTTCAACAGCCTGATGCTCTTTGTCAGGCTGGAGAGTATGATGGAAGAGTACACAGATTCTGATGAGTACAGCACCCTTGAGCTGAACCAGCAGGCAGGCAACGCCAACCAAAGAATCAATGGCATCAGCACCGGTTCAAACATGGATCTCAGCTATACATCCCACGACTCCATTATACAGGTGCAGTCCCCAAATCATATGGGGAACAGCCAGGTCATGTCGTCAGGTCAGATGTACCAGACCGTGGGCGACGAGATTGGGTTCCTGAATGCATGCAGGGACGCTGGGGTGGTGCACATCCTCGGGAACACGATCATCAGGGCCCGCAGGGATTCAGGGTTCATCAAGAAGATTGCTATCAACTACATGTATGCTTTCCTTAGGAAGATCTGCAGGGAGAACAGTGCTATCTTCAATGTTCCCCATGAGAGCCTACTGAATGTTGGGCAAGTGTTCTATGTGTAAGCACTGAAACCAAATACATGTAGATGAGAGTTCAGCTTCAGAACCACTCGAGAGAAGCTAGCTGTGTTTTGTTCATAGGTAATAGGGGTATAATAGTTGAAAGAATTGTACAGCATCATATGTGACCATTTGGAGCATCAATAGTGGTCATGTTCATCATGTAGAACTTGTACTGTATGCACATCTGTAATAGCTGGTTATTAAATCCAGAGTAATTTTAGTGCTTCCATGGCCAATGTTCATGAGGAACCAGAGTTTGTTCATATCTCATGGGAGGGCAAGGATTTGTAAAAAAAAATGTAACTGTTTGGGGATTGATCAAACCGGAGTTAGTAATGTTAGGATGATCTCCACCGGTTGGTCCAATGGCCAATTGGGCCCTTGATCCGTGCTCTGATTGGGGGCGCTTAGCCGGTTCTCCTGGCTGATGGGCCCGTCGCGCAGCGCCATAAAAGGACGGTGAGGGCTGGGGTACAAGACATGAGGTTGATCGGACTCGCTAGTTCCACATCGAGTCTAACCCTAGTCCGATCTAGAGGGAGCGCTGTGAGCGACGGGAAGCTCCACCGGCCTTCACCGTCGTCACTGGACCGCACCACCACTACGATGCTACCTCTACTTCAACACCGGTGGCCACGTCGCTGCGACGTCATGGCCATCACTGCGCTTGGCGACCCAAGTCTTCTATCTAAGTTAAGTATTACTCACTAGATCTACGCCTAGATAGTCCAAGAATTTCATCAATGGTATCAAAGCCAGGTTGCTAGTTGGTAGATCTAGACTGGGGTAGAAAAGTGAAAAGAAATCAAGAAAAAGTGAATCGGATTGAACTCCAACCTGAAAGCATCTAGGCTCCTTGTTGGGTTTCGGTGGTTAATGACAATACGTGTTTACTGTGACTAACGTGTGTTTTGCAGAAACAATTGAGTTAGGTCACGGTAATAGAGATCGATTGGGCAATCATGGTTGTCATGCCCCTACGATGGAAATCATTTCGGTTTTCAAAGGATGGACGACAAGTTTAAGGATGGACTAGTTCTAACTGTCGATTGGAGTTGGAGGGACACTTAGAGTAGTTTAGGACTTTGTTTTTCCTTTGGCCGTACTATTAAGGGGGGTATGAACGGGTAGCTTGACCTAGGTGAGTCTAGTAAGTTAGGTGTGGTGCACACTTGTTAAAACTAGCACTAGCTAGCTCCACAACAGCCCTTTGATCCAATGGAGCAAACTTCATTCACATATGTTCGAGAGTTGGAAGTGAATAGAGGGTCAAATACTGACCGGCCGCTGGCTCCGGTGTGACTGAACACTGGCTCAGAGTCCGGTCAGTTCATTTAACCAAGGTGAAATCGTCTGGAAATGACCGGACGCTGCGAGGTTATGGTACCGGACGCTAAGGGCCAGCGGCCAGTCAACTCTAGTAAGGTCCCAAAGAGGGAGAATCCTGATCGGATGCGTCCGGTCAATGCTGATCGGACGCTGATCAGGTTTCGGTTACTGACCGGACGCTGCTCAGCAAGTGACCGGACTCTAGAGGTCCAGCGTCCGATCGACATCAGTAAGGTTCCAGTGAGGGAAAACGTGACCGGACGTGTCCGGTCAGTGTTTATCGGACGCTGCCAGCGTCCGGTCAACTCATAACCACTAGAGCTCAGGGTATATTGACCGGTGCGTCCGATCAACATGACCAGAGCGTCCGATCACCCCGCAGAGGCACTTAACGGTTCGTTTTTTAGCCGGTGTTATAAATACAACCTCCACTCGTGTGTGGGGGTACTTTTGCTCATTCCAACAGCTGAGAAACACCTTTGAGAGTGCCAAGAAGAGCAAGGTCCTAGTGAGGTGATTGAGATTTGAGAATCCCAAAGAGAGCCCTCATTAGTGAAGATCAAGAGTAGCAAAGTGTGCATCCACCTTTTCATTAGGCTTGTCGTGGTCAAGTGAGAGTTCGTGCTTGTTACTTTTGGTGATCGCCATCACCTAGACGGCTTGGTGGTGATTGAGAGTTCGGTGATCACCAGACGGAGCTTGTGGGTGACCCAACTTACGTTGTGAGCGGTTGTGGGTGATTCACCGCAACAGAGTGTTGAAGAATCAACCCGTAGAGAGCATTTGATCCTTGCGCGGATCAAGGGGGAGCTACACCCTTGCGCGGGTGCTCCAACGAGGACTAGTGGGGAGTGGCAACTCTCCGATACCTCAGCAAAACATCGCCGCGTTCCTCCCTCTCTATTTACTTTGAGCATTTACTTTGAGCATTTACTTTGTGCAATTCAATTCTTGTCTTTACATTCATAGAATTGCCATGCTAGAGTAAGATTAGAACTTAGGTTGCAAGTCCTTTGTGCGGTAAAACAATTAGAAACACTATCTAGGCACAAGGGGTTAATTGGGCTAACCATAGGATTTAATTATTGCAAAGAAATTTAGAATTAGCCCAATTCACCCCCCCTCTTGGGCATCTTGATCCTTTCAATTGGTATCAGAGCCTCGTGCTCACATATTTAGGCTTAACCGCCTAGAGCAAGATGTCTCACGGGGATGGACCTCCTCCTATCTTTGAGGGAGATGACTTTCCTTATTGGAAAATTCGCATGGAGGCGTATCTAGAGGCTCTAGATGTTGGTATCCTTAGAGCCGCCTCACAAGGCTTCCCAAAACCTCGGGATGCTACTAACCTACAAGGCGATGAGGTGAATTACGAGAAGTGGAATGCAAAGGCTCGAAACACCATCTTTAGAGGCCTTTACAAAGATGTGTTCAATCGGGTGAGGAACCACAAAGACGCCCATGCACTATGGTCGGACGTTTGTGCGCTCCATAAGGGAACCAAGAGTAAGCGTGAGGAAAGCTATCATCTTGTCATGAAAAAGCTCAACTCTTTTGAAATGCTTCCTAAAGAATGTGCTAATGAAATGTATTCACATTTGAATGTTCTTGTAGAGAAGTCAATGGGCTTAGACTCACTGAAATGCAACCATCCGATGTTGTAAGAAAGATCTTGAGTGTCCTCCCCATTGACAAATATGGACATATTGTGACCGTGCTACATCAAGGTGATCTTTCCACCACTACACTGACACAAATCTTGGGGAAGATAAATGCTCATGAGATGTACATGCACATCACGCCACAAGATGGCTCATCCTCTACCAAAAAGAAAGATAAGGACTTAGCATTCAAAGCTAGCCAAGAGAAGGGCAAGGCAAGACTTGAGTATGAGAGCTCAAGTGATGATGAAGTTGATGATGAAAGTCTTGCTCTCATGGTGAAGAAGACCACCAAGATGCTAAAAAGGCTCAACAAGAGTGGCATCAAGTTTGATGGCAAGAAGAAGAAGTTCTTCACTAGCTCTAGAAGGAAGCCAATCTCCGAGATGGATTGCTACAATTGTGGAGAACTTAGTCATCTAGCTCACCAATGCACAAAGCCCAAGAAAGACAAGTTAAAGAACAAGAACAAGGACAAGAAAGATGACTCAAGCAATGAAGATGAAGATGAGAAGAAAAAGAACAAGCCATACAAGAAGAGAGATGGCAAGAGGAAGGATTTCCACAAGAAGAAGAAGAGTGGAAAGGCTTACATCGTCGGTGATTGGCTCACGGACATTGATTCATCTAGTGGATCATCCGATGATGATAGTGACAACGAGAAGGTGGCTGCCATTGCTATTGACTCATCATCTTCACCGCCACCACCGCCATCATCCTCTACACACCTATGCCTTATGACCAAAGGTGAATGAAAGGTATCACATGGTGATGATAGTAGTGGTGATGTTCATGCTCATAATGATGATAGTGATAGTGATAGCGATGATGATGAATATGACTCACCTACTTATGATGATCTTGCTAAATTGCTAAAGAAATACACTAAGATCATTATAAAGACTAGAGCTAAAAATGAAAAGCTTGAGATTAAGAATGATTCTCTTTTAGCTAAATGTGAGATAGCCAAAAAAGCTAGTGTTGAGCTTAGAGAAGCAAATGATGCTATGTCATCCAAACTCAAGGAGCTCAAATCTTCTAAGAAAGAGCTTAAAGATAAATATGATAAACTTGAGTGGGTGCACAAAGAGCTCATCACTAGCCATAACAAGCTAAAAGATGAATATACTAGTCTCAAGATTAATCATGACAATTGTCGATGTTTGACCACCGATAGCCTGCCACAGGGGTTCCCAGGGCAGTATGTTCGGGCTTCAGCGTATGCGGAACTCGACGGTTAACGCAAGAGACAGTCGATTTATCCTGGTTCGGACTCTCGATCTTTGATCGAGTAATAGCCCTACGTCCAATCGGTGTTAGCCTTTGTGTTGGATTAATTGTCAAATGTTGTGTTGTCAAAAGTTGCCCGTCCCTAGGAACCCTGCCCTCCTTTATATAGTTAGGAGGTCAGAATCCTAGTCGGTTTACAATGAGAGTTCCCAATAGGATTACAGAATAATACTACTACTAAGATTACAGGGGAAGAATCCTAGTTAGACTAGATCTTCTTCCTTCCTTGTGGGGCATCCCATGGGTCCTGCACCGACAAGCCCCCGAGCACTTCATGGTTGAGTTCTGGAAGCCTCGTCTTGTTCCTTCAAGTCTTGTCGAGCAGGAACAAGTGTCGTCGAGTGCTTTCTTGAGCGAAACCATGTAGCGCTTCGTGAGATCTTCGCGTGGTGTGTACCTTTTTGAAGAAAAAAGTACTCCCATTCGGGTGTAGCCCTCGAGCCTCTTGCTGTTTGGCACAAGGAGCTGGAGGGTCTTTTCTTGAAATCTTCCTGATTCTTCATCGAAGGGCTCCTGAGCATATACCCGGATTCTTTGTCGAAAAGAGCTCAGATATAGCTATGTCCAGGTTCTTTTTGTCGTGTGGCCTTGAAGTCGTCTGTCTTGAATAAGTCTTCTGAGTGATGTGCGCTTTTTTGAAGGAAAAAGTGCACTCACTGAGTGTAGCCCCCGAGCCTCTTGCTATTTGGAACAAAAAGTTGGAGGGTCTTGAATCTTATGTCGTTTGAAAAACTGTTGTCTTAAAGTAGTCCTCTTGGTGACGTGAGCTTTTTTCGAAAAAAGTGCACTCACTGAGTGTAGCCTCCGAGCCTCTTGCTATTTGGAACAAAGAGTTGGAGGGTCTTGAATCTGAGTTGTTCAAAAGAACTAAAAACCTCTCCTGTTGCAGCCCCCGAGCATATATCCGGGTTCTTTTGTTTAGAAAGAAACTCGGATGCAGGGTCTTGGCATATTCTCTGATAGTCTGCTGTTGTCAGATGTAGTTGTATGGTGGTGGTTGATAGTAAATGCTGTTTGTTCACGAGTTGTATAGTATTGGTATATTCTTCCGAATATGCTCGTTCTCGAGTACTACTGCTTTACGTCTGACTCCTCTTTCATTGAATTTTGTCTTTTCACGTGTCCTTTGTTAGGTTTGTTCCACTAGTGCTCCTGGTCCATGTGCACCGCTTCTTTGGCCTATAAATATCCTCCTCCTGTGCTGTTTTGATTCATCGAGCATTTTTGTTGCGTGGTCTGAAGTCTCCGTAGTCATGAATATGGTAGTTTGTGAAGTAGAGTAGCCCCTGGGCGTGTTTTACAGTTCTTGTGTATCTTGTCGTAGCTAGAGGGAGTCTTGTGATAGGGATTAGAGGTAGGCTAATCCCGTAGCAGCATTGTACTTGGAAGTACATGGCGGTAGTTGGAGGGAGTCTTGTGATGTGGGATGAGATCCTTCATCTGGCAGTTCTGGGTTGATCCTCATCGCCTACCCTGAGACTGTTCGGTGCAGATCAACACCATATCTAGCATCACATCGGTCTTGGGTAGATAGATGCCTGCCGGCCTTCTCTGCTCCATGTTGTCCCACCGTGCTGCTGATTTCCGCCTTGGATGCACTGCATCCGTCCTTTGAAGAAAACAGTATAGCCGAGGGCGGTTTGTTCTACCGAGTAGCAATTTGGAACACGTAGTTGTTCTAGAGCCTAGCTGTGTCCGGGTTCCTCTTTGCTACCTTGCTTGTCATAGTACCTAGTTCGTTGGGTCTTGTAAGATGTGTAATCTTCTATTCTTTGAAACCATCTATAATGGAAAGAATCTTGTCTTCTGAGTTGTCATTCTTTATTCTCCTAATGTCCCTGTTGTTTGTGAGATTCCCGAGTTCTTTTTTATGAGGATCGGGTTGTTGTGTTTCTTGTGAGTTAACCCTTCTTTGCTTCATGGCTGATGAGTTCTTTTTGTAGCAACATGAATACTCCGTCGTGGTGCTGGATGGATAAGTCCGAAATCTGCCCGTTGAACTATACCGTTGTGTGGATTTGTGCTGTCCATCATTTTAGCTGTGCCAGTAAATGGACCGTCGCGTCCTCATGCCGTGTTAAAATGGGCCTGGTGGGCCATGTTTTTACCGATGTAAAATCTATTTAAAGGCCTTTCTCCTCCTTTTCTTTGGTACCATGCCTTTGCCTTGAAACCCTAGCCTTCGAAACTCCGCCGCCGCCATTGCCGCCGTCGTCTGAGCGCTTCTGTCTTAGCCTTCTCGATTCTTAGTGCCCCATTGCCTTTGCTAGTATATGGGTAGGAAGAAGTCAGCGAGTAAGTCCTAGGCGACCTTTGTCGACGAGGAAGCATCGCTCTCCATTATTGAAAATCAAGAATTCATGGCTATGAGGGCTACTAAGAAGATCTGGCCGGCTCCAACAACAACTGAAGATCAGCTTCGCGAGCTCGTTAGTGATGGTCTGCTCCAGAGCAAGGAGTTTGTTGATTGGAGAGCTCCAGGCGAGCATCGAGTCCCTGCTCTAAGTCCTGGTGAGATTATTCTTTTCGTCTCCTTCATCCATGCCGGTCTCTACCTTCCTGCTTCTGCCTTTCTTCACCAATTTCTCAACTATTTTGGGATTAGTCTGAACCATCTTGCTCCCAATGCTATCCTTCATCTTTGTGTTTTTGTTCATCTTTGTGAAACCTTCCTTGGAATTCCTCCTTCTCTTTCTCTCTTTCGCTACTTCTTTCGCCTGAAGCCACAGCCCCGCCGCAATGACACCAATGTTCTTGGTGGCTGTGGGATCCAGTTTTGCCAGGGTCTTAAGGGCAAATTCTTTGACTATGACCTGGTTGATTCTGTGAGGGATTGGCATGCTAACTAGTTTTATGCCGCCAACTTGATTCCCCCTCTTTCTGTTCATTCTAGATCTGGTACCTTGGTTAATGACCAATGGGAAAAGAATCCTATGACGGCGGCTGAGCTCCAGACGATTAAGCCTTTTCTTGAGAGAATTTGCATTCTGAAACAGCAAGGCTTGATGGGCTTCAGGATTATTTCTAGTTTTCTTTGCCGCCGAGTTCAACCTTTGAAGGAGTGAGAACATTACAGTTTCGAGTACTCTGGGGCGGAGGGCCCTTCTCGTATGGTCCCTGCCCTTGAGTTGACTGATGAGGAGGTGCTCGAGCGTCTTCAGAAGATGCTAAAAGGAGTAAGTGTCGTCCCGCTTGCTATCCTTGAGTACAGTGCTAACAACCCGCCCCCTGCTGTGAGTTGTTCTTTTCTTATGTGGGTACTTTTGAATGTCCTTGTCGTATCCACTTTTTGCTTAATCTTCCTTTTCTTGTTGTTTTACTTTTTTATAGGAATTGGGGCGTAATTTTGCTGATCCAATTCTCCTTGATGATCTCCCTGCAAATGTGGAGGCTGGGGATAGTCTTGCTGGGGCGTCCTTGATCAGTAAGTCTCAAACTACCATGATGCTTCCTGGTGTTTTTTCTACATTTTCTGACGTATATGAAGAGTATGTTCCTCGTCCAGTTCCTCGAGCTCCTCGTACTTTCAGAAAGAGGGGGCAAGCAGATAGTTCTTCTTCTACTCCATCAGCTACCAAGAAGTCTCGCCAGTCGAGTGCTCGTCTAGGTACTCCAGTTGTAGCTAGCATACTCTTAGATGAGCATATTAATACGCTCTGTCCTTTTGTTGTTTGTTTTTATCTTTGACCGAGTACTTTTGTCCTTTTTTTAGCTGGAGCTATGGTGGCCTTGGTCGAGTGTGAGGAGGAAGAGGATGATGATGTTGCCCTCGTTACTCATCGGTGAGTTCTTTTCCTGTTTTCCTGTTGTTGAACTCCTCTTTTTGTTTTGACTTTGGTCTTGTTCTCTTGTAGCAAGCAGTCATCGGGTTTGAGTTCTTCTGGGGCTCCAGTACCGGCCACACTGCTCCTGTTGTAGGGTGGTGGCGATGTTTTTGCTGCTGTGGTTCCCCCTGCGAGGTCTTCTTTTGGTTTTATGAAGAAGAAGATAGCTGAGTGAGTGAATTCTAGTTTTATTTCTCTGCTTCTGTTCTCCCTTTTTCTTATTCTTATTGGCGAGTTTCCTTGTCAACTTTCAGGCCTTCGTCTTCCCTGATCCTCCAGTCGACTTCTTGTCAAACCTCTGGTGCGCCCTTGCGTACTGAGTCTCAGGACTTAGAGTGCACGGTCACCGAGGTGGCTGTGAGGGGGACAGAGTCTGCAGCTGTTGATTTGCCGGCTCCCAAGGTGACCGTGGCCATGGCGGCGGGTTCATCTGAGGGATTGGCCGTGGCTTCCCAGGAGATTTCCCTAGTCGTGCCTTCTTTGCATCGGCCGGCTTCTCCCTCTCCTCTTCTTGCTTCTGGTGGTCCGCTTTTGGCCGATGACGTGGTGCAGCAATTTGATGCCACTCATCGATTGTCGGAGCTAACCGCCGCTTGGGGAAGCTTGTCGACCCTTGCGACTTCTTTTGGGGAAAAGCTCTAGGTAAGTTTTTTTGCTGTTCTTTTTTTGGATGTTCATTCTTCTTCTGTCCTTATGTCTTATTTTTCTCTCTCTTTTTGCTCAGTCCTTTTCTCATGATCATACCAGCTTCTTTTTCTTGTCTGAAATCGAGAAAAAGTTGTCTTCTGAGGTGAGTACCCTAAAGGCAGAGCTTGACCTCTGTCGGGTCAAGTTGGATATCGAGCGTCAGACGCATCAGAAGGAGAAGGTTCTCCGTGCCCGGGTAGTTGAGGTAGAAAAGCAGAGGGATGTAGCTGCCCAGGAGGCCTTGAAAAATGTGGAGGACAAGAAGAAAGAGTGCCATGGTATCGTGAGTTCTTTTTCGATTCCCTTTGTACTCAAATTTGCCTTTCTGCTGACTTGTCTTTTGTTGATTGGTCTAGCTCTCCGAGTTGAAAAGCAGAAGCTCTCGGAGGGTATCGAGGAGATAAAGACACTCGTTCGTACTAGCCACAATAAGGCTGAGGAGGTAATTACTTAAGCTGAAGAAGAACTCGCGCTTGCTAAGTTGATTAGGCGTGGAGCTGATAGAGATCTTGTGTAGGCCCAAAAGACCGTTGAGGACTTGACTGGCAAGTTGGCAATGACTACTGAGAACTAGAAAGCTTTGTGGAAGTCTTTTTGGTCAGTAGCCGACCTTCTCCGGACTCCAGTAGATGATGGTCATTCTTGGGCTCAGTTCATTCCCCAAGTGACATCCTGTTTCTAGGAGTTCATGAAGAGGTGTGCCCATCTTTGTACTAGGAATGTCCTTGCCTAGGTCCGGGTTCTTTCTCCAGACTTTCCTTTGTCCAAGGTTGCTGATGAAGCCGAGAGCCAAGAGTATCTGGATGCTGTTGAGAAGTTGGAGCCCGAGGTCGATGATTTAGCCAGGAAGATTGTAGATAATCTTAATATTGATGTTTCTTCTCCTGATGACAATGCTTGATGTAGTCGACCTTTGTATTCCAGCTTCTGTAATAAAACACTATACTTGAAGACTGAATGGAGATTCTTTCTTTTTTGTTGATGTCTTCTTTGTCTGTATTTCTTTGTCTCGTAATCAACCTGGCTTAGGTAAATCATTGTCTTGACAAACTTTCTTGATCTGTCGAGTGCTTTTCTGGCTTTAGTTTGTGCTTTGTAAACAACACGATATATGTAGATTGATGTTTTGGCAGACTTCCTTGATTTGTCAGTGCTTGTCTGGCTTTTGTCTGTGACTTGTAAACAACTCGGTATAGATCATTGTCTCGACAAACTTTTTGTTCTTGTTAGTACTGAAAAGACTTAGGACATCTCTAGCTTCTTCTTTTCGGCTTAACTCGGAGTGTGGTCAGCATCTGGTCCTATCTGTGGTTGCAAAAACATCCTAGGATCGACAAGCCCCCGAGCACTTCATGGTTGAGTTCTGGAAGCCTCGTCTTGTTCCTTCAAGTCTTGTCGAGTAGGAACAAGCGTCGTCTGAGTGCTTTCTTGAGCGAAACCATGTAGCGCTTCTTGGGATCTTTTGAGTGTAGCCCCTAAGCCTCTTGCTATTAGGAACAAGGAGCTAGAGGGCCTTGTCTTAGAATTGCTCTGATTTATGCTCAGGCTTAGTTTCAGTCATTTTGCTTTTTGGTTTGGGTGTTAGCTTATTAGCTACCATCATCGGCGGGCTCAAGCATCTTTTTGGCTCTTTTGCTCTCGGCCGGTATGCTCAGGCGTCTTTTCAGCCATTTTGCTTTTTGGTTCGGGTGTTAGCTTATTAGCTACCCTCATCGGTGGGCTCAAGCATGTTTTTAGCTCTTTTGCTCTCGGCCGGTATGCTCAGGCGTCTTTTCAGCCATTTTGCTTTTTGGTTCGGGTGTTAGCTTATTAGCTACCCTCATCGGCGGGCTCAGGCGTCTTTTTAGCCATTTTGCTTTTTGGTTCATGTGTTAGCTTATTAGCTACCCTCTTCGGTGGGCTCAAGCATGTTTTCAGCTCTTTTGCTCTCGACCGGTATGCTCAGGCGTATTTTCAGCCATTTTGCTTTTTGATTCGGGTGTTAGCTTGTTAGCTACCCTCATCGGCGGGCTTAAGCATCTTTTTAGCTCTTTTGCTCTCGGCCGGTATGCTCAGGCGTATTTTCAGCCATTTTGCTTTTTGGTTCGGCTTATTGGAAACAACTCGGGGAAAGCCATAATAAGATGTATGTTGTCTAGAAAGAACCATCTTTATTGATCATGAACATTGATAAGTCATAATAGTACATATGTTGTCGATGAGCACCATCTTTATTGATCATGAACATTGATCTCTTGTGGCTTGTATATATATTTTCTCTTGAGTTGTTTTCATGCGTAGAATCTTCTTAGCTTGCTGATGTGCCATGTATTGTTGACTTCTTTTCCGTCTTCGGTTATCAACTTGTATGTACCTGGTTCGGTGACTTCAGTGACGATAAAAGGACCTTCCCATGGACTGAGTAGTTTATGGTGTCCATCAGTTTTTTGTATTCTTCTTAGTACTAGGTCACCGACTTGTAGTGATCGATGCAGGGTATTCTTGTTGTAGTGGCGTCTTAATCCTTGGAGGTATCTTGCTGATTGAAGGGTAGCGTTTACTCTGACTTCTTCTATATTGTCGAGTTCTAATCTTCGGGTGTGTTCTGCTTCTCCTTCGTCATATTGTTCTATCCTTGGTGACGTCCAAATCAAGTTGGCAGGTAGTACATCTTCTGATCCGTAAACCAGGAAGAAAGGTGAGTATCCGGTGGCTCTGCTTATTTGAGTCCGTAGCCCCCATACGACCTTGGGTAATTCTTCAATCCATTTTGATCCATAGTCCACTAGTTCTTCATACAATCTTGGTTTTAATCCAGCTAGTATGAGTCCATTAGCCCTTTCCACCTGTCCGTTGGCCTCTGGATGTGCGACTGATGCGTAATCTATTCTAAAGCCGTAGTCCTGTGCCTAACTTTGGAATTCTGTGGCTATGAAGGGAGAACCCAAATCTATGATGATTCGATTGGGCATGCTGAAGCGGCGCATAATGTCTTGGATGAACTCGAGTACTTTGGTTGCGCTGTATTTTGCGAGTGGTTTGTATTCAATCCACTTGGTGAACTTATCAATTGCTACGAAGATGTACTTGAAACCACCTTTTGCTTTCTTGAGAGGTCCTACTTGATCCAGCCCCTAGCAGGAGAAAGGCCAAGTGGGTGGGATGCAGATGAGGTTGTGAGCTGGCACATGAGCTTGTCTTGTGAACATTTGACAACCTTTGTATTTTCTAACGAGTTCTTCTGCGTCTTTCAAAGCGGTTGGCCAGTAGAAACCGGTGCGGAATGCTTTACCGACTAGTGTTCTTGAAGCGGCGTGATTTCCATAGTAACCTGAGTGTATTTCGTCTAGGATCTCTTTGCCCTCTTCAAATGAGATGCATTTTAGGAGTACTCCTAATGATGCGGCTCTTCTGAAGAGCTTATCTCCTACTAGGACGTAATTCTTGCTTCTGCGAACAACTCGGGTAGCTTCCTCTTTTTCCACTGGCAACTTATTCTCTTTGATGTAATTAATAAAAACCTGGGTCCATGAAGTGGTGATTACCAAAATCTAGGTGCCATTAGCTGAGATTTCAGGGGTTATCTCATCGGGTTGTTTGATAGAGGGAGCTGATAACTCCTTTATGAATACACTGGGTGGGACCTTTGCCCTGTCTGATCCAAGCTTGGCGAGGACGTCTGCCATAATATTAGAATCACGCAAGACGTGTAGAATTTCTAATCCTTGAAAAGTTTTTCGAGCTTTCATATTTCAGCACAGTAGGCGCCCATGTTTTCTTTGGTGCAGTAGTAATCTTTGTTGACTTGATTGATGACTACTACTGAATCGCCGTATACGAGTAAACGCTTGATTCTGAGGGTAATTGCCACTCGTAGCCCGTGGATGAGGGCTTCGTATTCTGCTTCATTGTTTGTAGCTTGCCATAATATCTGGAGGACGTACTTGAGTTGTTTTCCATCTGGAGAAATGAGGTGGACGCCTACACCAGCTTCGCCTAGCTTGAGTGATCCATCAAAGTACATCTTCCAATGATCAAGGATTGTACTTGACATAGGTTGTTGAATTTCTGTCCACTCGGCAACAAAATCGGCCAGGGCCTGAGACTTAATTACCTTCCGTGGGGTGAAATCGATATTGAGAGCACCAAGTTCAACTGTTCGCTTAGATATGCGCCCTGTTGCGTCTCTATTGTGCAGGATGTCTCTGAGTGGGAAATCTATCACCACGGTAATCTTGTGGCCTTCAAAATAATGACGAAGCTTGTGTGAAGTGATCAGGAGGGCGTAGAGTAATTTTTGCACATGTGGGTACCGGATTTTTTATTCTGACAGTACTTTGCTGATGTAGTATATGGGGCATTGTACTTTATATACATGCCCTTCTTCTTCTCTTTCTACAACAATTGCTGTGCTGATCACAGTAGAATTTGCTGCGATGTACAGCATCATGTCTTCGTATTTCTTCGGAGGTGTGAGAACGGGTGAGGAGGTGAGGTATGCCTTGAGCTTCTTGAAAGCTTCGTTGGCTTCTTCTGTCCACTCGAACTTGTCTGTCTTCTTTAGCAATTTAAAGAAAGGTAACCCTTTTTTGCCCAGTCTTGATATGAAACGATTGAGGGCCACCATGCAACCTATTAGTTTCTGCACATCTTTGACACTTCGAGGAGGGCCCATCTCTGTTATGGCTCGAATTTGCTTGGCGCTTGCTTTGATTCCGCGATGACTGACCAAGAATCTGAGTAGTTGTCCTGAGGGAACTCCGAATACACACTTGTTTGGGTTCAATTTTCACCTCCATCTTTTTAGGTTTTGGAAGGTTTGCTTTAAGTCTTCAATTAGTGTATCCAGGTTCTTTGTCTTTACTACTACGTCATCCATGTATGCTTCTACATTTTTGCCGATCTGATCACCGAGGCATGTTTGGATAGCTCTTTGGTAAGTGGCACCGGCATTCTTGAGTCCAAATGACATTGTTTTGTAGCAGTAGGCACCGAATGGGGTGATGAAAGATGTCTTGCTCTGGTCTTGTTCCTTTAATGTAATATGGTGATATCCTGAATAGCAATCAAGGAAGGATAATAGGGCAGATCCTGCTGTTGAATCAACTATCTGAACAATGCGTGGTAGCCCAAACGGATCTTTCAGGTAGTGTTTGTTGAGATCTATGTAGTCGACACACATGCGCCACTCGTCCGTATTCTTTTTCTATACTAGAACTGGGTTTGCTAGCCAATCTGGATGGAGGATTTCTCTGATGAATCCGGCTGCCATTAGTTTTGTAATTTCTTTTTTAATTGTTGTCTTCTTGTCGGGTGAGAATCGTCGTAGTCGTTGCTTCACTGGCTTGGAGCCTTCATTGATATCAATTCTGTTCTCAGCCAACTCTCTTGGGACCCCTGGCATGTCGACCGGCTTCCAAGCGAAGATATCTTTGTTGTCCCAAAGAAAATTGGTGAGCGTGAGTTCCTATTTTGCTGAGAGGTGGGCACTAACGGTTGCCGTTTTGGAGGGATCACCGGTGCCTAGGTCGATTTGCTTGACATCGGCTTCTTTTGGTGGTGCTAGGATGCTGGGTTTTTAGCCGGTATCACTAGCTATTCTAGGCTCATTTCTGCTGCAATAGTGGCTATTTCTTTTCTTCCATCGGTGGCCTATGCTTTTGCTGCAATTTGGATCACCTGAACATCGCAGTCAAAAGCACGCTTCAAATCACTCTGAAGAGAAAGGACACCATTAGGCCCTGGCATCTTAAGCAATAGGTACGGATAATGCGGTATTGCCATGAATTTTGCTAGTGCTGGGCGCCCGAGGATTGCGTGATATGATGAATTGAAGTCCGCAACTTCAAACTTGATGAACTCTGTACGGTAGTTCGAGGGAGTCCCAAAAGTAACCGGTAGAGTGATTATTCCAAGTGGCATTGCTGCCTTGCCGGGTACTATGCCATAAAAAGGCGTGCTTGTTGGAGTAATCATTCCGGCGAGTTGTAGTCCCATCTTCCTTAGAGTTTTTGAAAAATGATGTTGAGTCCAGCTCCTCCATCGATTAGTACTTTCGTAACAGTCATACCGGCAATAGTTGGATCTAGAACCAGTGGGTAATGGCCTGCGTTTCCTACGCTAGTCCATTGGTCTTCTCTTGAAAATTGGATTGGATACTGTGACCAATTGAGATATCTTGGTGTAGCCAGTTCTGCTGCCATGATGGTTCGTAACGCTAGCTTTTCTTGATGTTCACTTCTAGAATCTAGAACCCCGGCAAAGATTACTACTACTGTGCCCCTAGATTTTTGAAATCCCTTGTTTTCGTGGTTGTCTTCTTCTTTTTTCTGATTGCCTTCTTTGGTATTCTCCTTACTATCTTTTCTTGTGTATTGATCTTTAAAGGTGTAGCAATCTCCGATGGTGTGGTTTCCTTTGGGGTGCAAGATGCAATGCATGTTTTCAATGTTGTCATACCTTCTGGGCTTGGAAAACTTCCTTGATTTGTCAGTCACCGCTACTGTGTTGTCTGGTCCACGTTTTCTTTCCTGATGTCTGTTGTTTCGAGGATTTTGCCTATCTGGGTTGTCTCGGTTGTTTTTATCCGAGAATCTTTCTCGTGTCTTTTCCTCTGCGGCAATCATCTTTTCCACTATTCGTCTGAATTCTTCATTATTTCTTGGGTTTTCTTTGCAGAAGTCTTGAAATTGCCACCTAGCCATGATTCCGTGAGACAAAGCTTCGATTACTTCTCGCTGGGTGATGTCATGTACTTGAGCTCGTAGTTCGCCAAACCATGGATAGTAATTTCTGAGACTTTCACCTCCTTTCTGCTTGAGTCCTTTTAACTCTACGTGGGTGATTGGGTGTGTAATGATACCCGCGAAATTTTCATAGAAAGCTCTTTGCAAGTCTTCCCAATTTCTGATTGATCCTAGATTCAATTTGTCAAACCACTGAAGGGGCATGGTTTCTAGGGCCATGGGAAAGAACAAGGTCTTGATGTCATCGTCTCCTCTGGCCAATTCAATCGATTGCGGGTAAATCCTGAGCCACTGCCTTGGTTCGGTCTTGCCATCATACTTGGAGTGGTTGGATGGCTTGAACTTGTGAGGCAGTCGTATTGAAGTAAGTCTGTTTGCAAAATAGGAGAATCTATCATGCATTTTGGCTTCTGTGTATTCTGATTCAGCGCCTCCTTCTTGCCAACTGTTGTCTTGGTGAGAGTAGTTTTGCGTGGCTGTCCGAGTAGGTGCTTTGCTTCTGGCCTTTCTTTGTTGTTCGACTCGGTCGTTTTGACTATGATTTCTTCTACTTTCTCTGTTGTGACTTCCACTTGGTCCAAGTCTCTCGAAAGCAGACTTCCTTTGATTTTGATCTTCCTACTCATGAGATGTTGACTTGTCAGGTAGTCTTGAGCAGGCCCTTCCATCGTGCGTCCTTAGGACTGTTGATCGAAGGAAGTCCCGGAGCTGTTCTTGTTTTTCACTGGGATATGAAATCGCCCTGAGTTCTTCTAGTGCTTCTCGGATCTTATTGTAGGGTGTATTCGCTGCTCGTCCTTCTTCGACCTCTTGCTCTAATTTTCTTCTATTGTACTCGGCTAGGTCTGATTCATATTTGATCCAAGCTTCCTTGCGCTGCTTAGCACGGCGTTGACGTCCTTGTTTTAATTTGTTCTTTCTCTCTCTGGCTTGCCTCTGACTCTCAATCTCACCATCGTGCCCCTGGGTAAATGGTGATATGTTGGATTCAGATTCATCTGAAGACCTGACGTCGGGTGCTTCAGGGGGGACCAATGGTGATCGAGGATGGTGAATCATGAGTACTTCTCGAGCATGAGTTGTTCTGTCATCAGCGTTGGTTTCTGTACTGTCAGAGTTGTTGATAACTTCAGTAGAGGCTTCAAGGTCGCAAAACGAGTCTCCTTCTTGGTAGGGTAGAGTTGTTGTTGTTTTGTCTATTGGGTGCCGCAATCCTCAGGAATGGAGCCTGGCCAGTGGACGATGCAGTCTTGAGATGTTATAGTTAACACGAGACCTTCCTAGGCTCCTTTCAATGGCATTCTAAGTATTGGATTAAAAGACCTTTCGAGTTGTGCCTGATAAGACGTTGCCATGTTGCCAAGACCGAACGGAAAAGGACCCGTCTTCTTTAGAGTACTCGGAGCGTACTCTGAATTGTATTCTTGATAGGTTGATGTCGTGTTCCGGAGCCTTATTGGAAAAGAACTCGGTTTTTCAAAAGAACTCGGATAGGACTCCGTCTTGAAAGCGGAGCCTGAGTTTGAATCGGATGCGTGAAGCCGTGAAATCTGAGTTGGATCAGACATCGCGAGCTGTGCGAATCTTCCAGCAAGTTGATCTGTCGTTGTCGCTGAAATGGAAAGGTCTTGATGATGATTCGAATCTTTGAGGTGATGGCCTTAGAGCTTGCCATCGTCGCCTGCCTCGCAGATCCATGAACCGAAGATGAAGGTTGATCCCATCGAGAAGATCATGTTGACGAGGTCCGTCGAGCTCTCGGGTGCAAATTCGCTGAAATCCCCTACCTAGCGCGCCAGCTGTTGATGTTTGACCACCGATAGCCTACCACGGGGGTTCCCAGGGCAGTATGTTTGGGCTTTAGCATATGCAGAACTTGACGGTTAACGCAAGAGACAGTCGATTTATCCTGGTTCAGACCCTCGATCTTTGATCAAGTAATAGCCCTACATCCAGTCGGTGTTAGCCTTTGCGTTGGATTAATTATCAAATGTTGTGTTGTCAAAAGTCGCTCGTCCCTAGGAACCCTACCCTCCTTTATATAGTCAGGAGGTCAGAATCCTAGTCGGTTTACAATGAAAGTTCCTAGTAGGATTATAGAATAATACTACTACTAAGATTATAGGGGAAGAATCCTAGTTAGACTAGATCTCCTCTCTTCCTTGTGGTGTATCCCGTGGGTCCCGCATCGATAAGCCCCCAAGCACTTCATGGTTGAACTCCGGAAGCCTTGTCTTTTTCCTCCAGGTCTTACCGAGCAGGAACAAGCGTCGCCCGAGTGCTTTCTTGAGTGAAACCATATAGCGCTTCTTGAGATCTTCGGGTTTTTACCAAATGAGCCACATGATGCTACTAACGATGTTGTTAAGATTGATATAGCTACATCATGTGATGATTTAATTGATGAGAGCATTGAGCAAGGATCTAGTGGCAAAGGCAAGCAAGTGGTTGAGTGCAATGACTATGATGAGTATGTCAAGCTCAAGCATGACAATAAAAAGCTAAAGAAAGAGTTTAAAGAGCTCAAAATCCACAACACCATTGTGCTAGAAACTCTTGATCATGATGGTGACTTAGCTCTTGAGAATGAGAAGCTAAAAGAAGAAAACAAGAAACTCAAGGAAGAGAGAAACAATGTTGCACTCAAGGAAGATAAAAGTAGTGATGCTCTCAAGGAAGAAAACAAGAAGCTCAAGTTGGAAAAAGAGCATCCCAGGATTGGATTGAGCAAGTTCACTAGAGGCAAGTATCTTCAAAGTGAGCTTCTAATGAACACCATCATGAAGATGGATAGAAGTGGCATTGGGTACATGGCAAACAAAGAGAAGAAGGCTCAAGCTCAACAACAACAATCAAAGCCAAAGCCAAAGCCAAAGCCAAAGAGATGCTTTGAGTGTGGACAAGAAGGCCACTTTGCTCATGAGTGCCAAACTCCATCACCACAACCCTTGCCCAAGCATGCTAGACCCTTTGCCTTCAATGCTCACTACATGCTTAGAAAGGATTCTAGTGGAAAGATGAAAGTGATGTTCTTAGGTCCTCCCAACAAGAATAGGCCTAAGAAAAATTGGGTTGCAAAGTCACTTGTTGAGAAGGTGAAGGGCCCTCAACAAGTTTGGGTTCCTAAAGCTTGATCTCTTGTGTGTAGGTGAACTACAAGATCGGTAGAAGTCATTGGGTTATTGATAGTGGTTGCACACAATATATGACCGGTGATCCTCGTATGTTCACCTCACTAGATGAAGAAGTAGATGGGCAAGAAAGAATCACATTTGGAGATAACTCAAAGGGCAAGGTCAAAGGATTGGGCAAAGTGGCAATATCAAATGATCATTCCATCTCCAATGTGCTATATGTTGCTTCATTAAGTTTCAACTTGCTATCCATTGGACAATTGTGTGATCTTGGCTTCCAATGCTTGTTTACCGAGAAGCAGGTTGTTGTGTTCAAGAAGGATGATGATCATGTGATATTCAAAGGGTTTAGATACAACAACCTATATCTAGTGGACTTCACCTCTGAAGATACAAACTTGAAGACATGCCTATTCACCAAAACAACACTTGGGTGGCTATGGCATAGAAGACTTGCTCATGTTGGGATGAGCTCACTCAAGAAGCTTATGAAGAATGATTTGGTGAGAGGGTTGAAGGATGTGAAGTTTGAGAAGGACAAGCTTTGTAGTGCATGTCAAGCCAGCAAGCAAGTTGCAAATACCCATCCAACAAAAGCTTTTATGTCAACTGCAAGAGTGCTAGAACTCCTTCACATAGATTTATTTGGACCAACAACATACAAGAGTTTGGGAAGAAATCTTTATTATCTTGTGATTGTTGATGATTATTCAAGGTATACATGGGTATTCTTCTTCCATGACAAATCCAAAGTTGCATCTTGCTTCAAAAAGTTTGCCAAGAGAGCATAAAATGAATTTGAAGTGAAGCTCAAGAAAATAAGAGTTACAATGGGAAAGAATTTGACAACACAAACATAGAAGCTTATTGTGATAAAGTTGGAATCAAACATGAAGTCTCCGCAACGTATACTCCTCAACAAAATGGTGTAGTTGAGAGGAAGAATTGGACATTGATCACTCTTGCAAGAACAATGCTTGATGAGTACAACACCCCCGAAGCTTTATGGGCAAAAGCAATCAACACCGCATGCTATGCATCCAACCATCTATTCCTTCAAAAGTTTCTTGGCAAGACACCTTATGAGTTGCTCAATGGGAAGAAGCTGGACGTCTCCTTCTTTAGGGTGTTTGGTTGCAAATGCTACATCTACAAGAAGTGGCAACACCTAGGGAAGTTTCAAAGACGTTGTAATATTGGTTTTCTTGTTGGTTACTCATCAAAGTCCAAAGCATATAGAGTATTTAATCAAGCCACCGGTTTGGTTGAAGAAACATATGATGTGGAATTTGATGAATCTAACGGCTCCCAAGGAGCACATGAGAATCTTGATGATGTAGGTGATGAACCATTGAGGGAGGCTATGAAGAACATTCCGGTTGGAGACATCAAGCCTAAAGATGATGAAGATGATGTACAAGTGATTGATCCACCTTCTTCATCAAGTGTGCCACAAGATGATGAAAAAGATGGGAGAGTAGAAAATGAAGATACTCATGTCTCCCATGAACAAATGGTGGTACAAGCACAAGATGTTGATACTCCACAACCTCCCCCTCAAGTGGTCAATAGAATAAATACACCCCTACTTCAAGATCATCCACAAGATCTCATCATAGGGAGTCCATCAAATGGTGTAATGACTCGATCTTAAAAACTTGCTTCATTTATTGCTCATCACTCTTTTGTCTCTTGCTTTGAGCCTACTAAGGTAGAAGAAGCTCTTCAACATCTAGATTGGATAAATGCCATGCACGAAGAGTTGAACAACTTCACCCGCAATGAAGTTTGGACTCTTGAAGAGCGGCCAAAAGGAGCAAGAGTCATTGGAACAAAGTGGGTGTTCCGAAACAAGTAAGATGATCATGGTGTTGTTGTGAGGAACAAGGCAAGACTAGTTGCAAAGGGGTTCTCTCAAGTTGAAGGTTTGGATTTTGGAGAGACCTTTGCCTCGGTTGCAAGATTAGAAGCCATTCGTATCCTCCTTGCATATGCATCACATCATGAAATAAAACTTTATCAAATGGATGTGAAAAGTACATTTTTAAATGGCTTTATTAATGAACTAGTCTATATTGATCAACCTACCGGGTTTGAAGACCCTAGATATCCTAATCATGTTTATAGGTTGTCCAAGGCATTATATGGGCTTAAGCAAGCCCCAAGAGCTTGGTATGAGCGCCTTCGGGACTTACTTATTGAGAAGGGTTTCACCATTGGGAAGGTCGACACCACACTATTCACCAAGAAGCTTGATGGGCATATCTTCATTTTTCAAGTGTACGTTGATGATATCATCTTTGGATCATCAAATGAAGATTCATGCAAAGAATTTGGTGAATTGATGTCGAAGGAGTTTGAGATGTCAATGATTGGAGAGCTTACATTCTTTCTTGGTTTTCAAGTCAAGCAAATGAGAGAAGGGATTTTCATCTCTCAAGAGAAATATACTAATGATCTTCTCAAGAGATTCAAGATGGATGAATGTAAGCCAATCAAGACACCAATACCAACCAATGGGCATCTCGACCTAGATGAGGGAGGTAACCCGGTTGATCAAACTCTCTACCACTCTATGATTGGTAGCTTGTTATATTTCACCGCATCTAGGCCCGACATTATGTTTAGTGTGTGTATGTGTGCTAGGTTTCAAGCTAATCCTAAGGAAACTCATTTAATTGCCGTAAAAAGAATCCTTAGGTATCTTAAGCACACACCAAGCATTGGCCTTTGGTGTCCCAAAAGAGCTATATTTGAGTTAGTTGGCTATTCTGATTCGGATTATGCCAGTTGTAAAGTTGATAGAAAGAGCACATCTGGAGGGTGCCATTTGCTTGGTCGATCACTTATGTCTTGGTCCTCCAAGAAACAAAATAGTGTGGTTTTGTCCACCGCCAAAGCAGAATACATTGCCGTGGGTGCTTGTTGTGCACAAATACTTTACATGAAACAAACTTTGCTAGACTATGGTGTAGTTCTAGATAAAGTGCTTCTTTTGTGCGACAATGAAAGTGCGGTAAAACTTGCAAATAATCCGGTTCAACACTCTTGCACCAAGCACATAGATATCCGCCATCACTTTCTTAGAGATCATGTTGCTAAAAATGATATATCACTAGAAGGTGTAAGGACCGAGGATCAATTGGCGGATATCTTTACTAAACCGCTAGATGAGGCAACATTTTGTAGATTGCGGAATGAACTAAATGTGCTTGATTTTAGTAACTTCACTAAAAATTGAGCTTTTGTTGTCCCTTGCATTGCATTGTAATATACAACATGTTTAATGCTTTATAATGCATATAGGGCTTGTCTAACATGGTTAAGATAACCGCCGAAAAGCATGTGAAGAAGCTTAACCTTGGATCAAACTTGACAAGCAACTAGATTTACATTCAAGTATTGCATATGCATGAATGTTGTTTTGTCGTTTATCTTAAATTGCCCTCTTATTGCCTAATTTCTTAAAAAGAATTATAGCCTAAGGTAAAATATTTTGAAAAACTTGAGGGTTTGAGAGAGGTCACTCACATCAGTCCTAATTGGTGTTTATTTGGATCTTATTGTAGTTGGGACTTGATTGGGAACAGGCGGCATGAAGGACTTTGAAGATTTGCTGAAGGAGTGACCGGACGCTGCACCGGACTCTGATATCTAGCATCCGGTCAGTTCACAGGAGGTAAACAGCTACCGAGCAGGAGTGATTGGATGCTGAAATAGTGTTTTCCCAGCGTCTGATCTGGAGGAGCTTCAGCGTCCGGTCGATCATGAAGACATCAAGGCTAGGTGACCGGACTCTGGCTGCGTTCGGTCGATGTCCACTGGATGCATCTGGTCGTGATTCTAGAGGAATTGGACCTCTCTGGAATCGACTGGACGCTGGGTGGCAGCGTCCGGTCGCTACCATCAAAGCGTCCGGTCAATAGAAAGCGTGCGGTTTTAGGTCTCTTTTCCCGTTACCTTTTCTGATCCGCCGGGGGACACGCATATAATCCCAGCGCATGACCTAATCCCATGCCATCTTCCCCGAGCCGCCACGCACGCCATTGCCACCCTATTCGCGCCGAGCAGCCTCCGCCAGTAGCGCCTCCCCGCACAGCCGCCGCTGCGCCTCCGTTCCCTGCACCGCCGCTGCCCCGCGCGCCACCGCTGCTTAGCACACCGCCGCACTCCACTGCACCAGTGCCGCCGCGAGCTCGCCTCTGCCCTAGCCGCCGATTTCACCATGTGCCCGCACCTAAGCGCCACCAGTGCCCTAGCCTCCACAGGAGCAGTGCTGCCCACATCCAGCGCTGGTAAAGCCCTAATTTGTGCCCTAGCACCCATTGCAATCTAGGGCCGTCAATTCACCGTATCATATTGCCGATCCTCGCCGACCAGCAACCCTAGCCAATTCGGTGTCCCCCGATCCGTTCCTCCTCTCGCTATTTCGCTGTTTCAACAGGTAGCAAGCCCCGCGTTTCAATTTCATATCTAAATTGCTTGCTTCCTAGGGTTTCGCATCTTTAGATATATTGTATTTATTTGTATATCCTATCTATTCCATCGTGCAGCGAGCCAGTTCCGTTGTGGTGTCTGTGATAGTTTGCAGTTGTCAACTCAAGGCCAAGCTCGCGAGTACAGAACGAGGCCAAGCCTCGAAAGTGTCAGTGACAGTTGATCTTTGTCAGAGGCAGTTGATTCATCTCAGATCTTTTAGATGGCTCGTACAAAGAATGTCGGTGGTGGTCCTGGTGACGAGGATCTGAGGCCCTCGCCTCGCTAGCCTATAGAACCTAAAGGCAAGGTGACCAAGAAGCTAGCAGTCAGGAAGTGCAAGTATCCAAATGTAGATACAACGAGAGCCACCGTAGTTGTAGAGGCCGCAGAGCGTGCCAAGAGAGGAGGCGCTCGCAGTGGAGTCCGGATTGCTGATCCACTTTCACTAGAGGCGATGGCTTCACTTTAGCGAGTTGAGGGCCTTCATGGTGGTCCTGCTAGGACCCTCATGATTGGTGGACGACGTGTTGCCATTGACGAGGTTCGACCTCAGGGGGAGCCACAGCAGCAGCCTCAGCCCGCACAACAGACTCAGGAGCCTCAGCCCACATAGCAGACTCAGGAGCCTCAGCCTGCTTAGCAGACTCAGGAGCCACAGCCAGCATAGCAATCTCAGGAGGGTGAGCAGGTCCAGCAGGTCGAGGAGACAGAGCCAGCACCACAGCCATAGTTACGCCGCTCCGGTCATACTCATGTCCCAGTTTCACTGAGGCTAGCCACTCAGCACAGAGGTTCTCATCCACCACCTCCACCACAGGGTCCGCCTCCAGTGACCCATCTTGACCTGAGGGCTGCCATGGGCAAGCAGGTGCAGCAGCTGAGGTTCGTGGACTTTGAGGTGTGGTTTCCGCCTAGGAGGGATGAGAGAGCATCAGTGGGATTCTATACACCCCTATAGGAGGACTGCTACAATGCCTATCTGAGCAGCGGAGCAGTATTTAGATCACAAAGAGTGTGCAGCATTGAGTCTATTGTTGCAGCAGCTGGTGAGCACATTCGCCACTACCTTGCATATCTGTCAAGGCTGATAGATTTGATTGGACGGACTAGATTATATGTTCCATCTTGGGTTCATCAGTTCTATGCATCTCTCTAGATTGACCCACATCACAGGTTCCTTCACTTTGCATTTGGAGGCAGAGACTACCGGTTGACGAGCACTAGGGTTAGGGAGATTCTCAGGCTTTAGGAGCAGCCAGTCAGGCTCCATGAGGTGTGCTATGGACAGACTGCACCCCCCAGATGCCCTCATAGTGGCATGGTACCCCCTATAGACTTGGTACGTCATTGCTTTATAGAGCCCTTTGGCGAGGGGTCGAGGAGGAACCCCAGTGATCTCACGCCCATAGCTCATGTGCTTGAGGCTGTTATGAGGAGGACTTTACTCCCGAGGATGGGATACAGAGAGGGATTGACTCAGATTCAGCTATGGCTTCTCAACTCTCTCATGCAGCAGATAGTTTTTGATATCTGGGATCTCCTTCTGTTAGAGATGGAGGACACTATAGCTAAGGGCTTTAGAGGTCACAGGCAGCTACCCTATGCTCACTGGGTCACATTTCTTATCCATAGAGCTATTTCTGTTTAGTCGCCTGAGATGATTGTTGAGTACAGTGGTGCCACGATAGAGTTCTCTGCTTATAACCTGTCTCAGATGATCTGACACAGTACACCATAGGCACCGAGTCAGCCGCGCCGTCGTCTAGAGGTGCCAGAGACTGCAACCTAATAGGATGATATCATCAGGGGTATTGTAGCTACAGAGGAGGAGGAGCTTGCTTAGTAGGAGGGGTTGGTCACTAGCGAGCCTAGTGATAGTTCTGATGATGATTACCAGCCCATTCCATAGATGCCTCCACGATGACATGATGCTGAGGCCGATAGCTCCAGTTCAGCGCCACCTGCCCTGCAGACTGACCTCGCTCTTCTGGCTATACTTGAGCGGATGAGGTAGGACTAGGCCAGATAGGCTCAGGAGATAGCTGCTACACTTGCACAGTTCTAGACTCGACAGGACGAGTTCCAGCGCCAGCAGCTTGTTATTCAGCAGCAGACACAGGCTCTACATCAGTAGTAGTAGGCTATGCATCAGCAGCAGATCCTCATGCACCAGTAGCTTCTTGGATTCATGCAGCATGTAGTGACAGTGATTGGGGCCCCACCGCCACAGGCTTCACCCTAGCTTGGTTAGCCTGCCACCACTTCGATGACTCTAGCATTACAGCCCAGTGGGCTTTAGAGTCAGGGACAACCACTAGCACAGTATGCTTCTCCTATAGAATAGGTGTCCCAGTGGTTCGCTTCACCAATGGTAGCCCTGCAGTTCACTCCACTTCAGATGGGCTTCACACCGGCACAGACATCGTCGCTTCTTGAGCTAGATACTTCAGTCTCTAGGAGTCTTAGAGCATCCTTCAGTGAGTTGACAGGGCAGCCCACTCCTCCATACCTGCATGTTCTAGGTCCTTCTATGGATGCACCTATCACAGCGATGACAAAGATGCTCCCCTCCACCGTGGCATCATCAGAGCCAGTTGCTTCAGTTATACCTGCATAGCCTACAGTAGCACCAGTTCTGATCTGACCCAGACTGCTTTAGCATCACTACCAGCTACAGAGGGTCAGGTAGCCTAGAGCTTAGGATCAAATGATGATGGCACCCAGTTCCACCTTGCTCCTCGTACCTCAGCACCCAGCTCGTCTGCTGTAGCCCCACCAATAGACCCGTAGGTTTTGGTGTTTGACGCCAAAGGGGGAGAGGGTTCGAGTATGTTAGGCTTAGGGGGAGCTACTTATCTAGGGGAGCTTAGTTATTATATTAGCTTATCTATTATATTTGGAGTTTCTATTTATGAGATACACTATTATGTTTTTGTGTGTGTGATACATTATGCATTCATGTTTACTACTATATCTATGTGATAGTGATATCTACGTGATCATGATATATGACATGTGTGCTCTCTACTTTGAATTCTTTATATGTCATATCACTTGTGCTTTGCTCATTTGCCTTTGCTTCCGCGTTTTACTTTGATGCCAATGAGCTTTATTACTGTACTCATGCTTATTTCATATTTTTTGAGTACATCATGTTGGCTTGGGTCATATAAGCTTGTCTAACACCTTTGTTCTTATTGCCTAAAGCTTATATGAACCAAGCATGTTAAAAACCTTATCTCTTTCACAGACTCAAGGTAGTATTGTCATCAATCACCACAAAGGGGGAGATTAAAAGCATCTAGGCCCCTTGTTGGGTTTCGGTGATTAATGACAATACGTGTTTATTGTGACTAACGTGTGTTTTGCAGAAACAATTGAGTTAGGTCACGGTAATGGAGATCTATTGGGCAATCATGGTTGTCATGCCCCTACGATGGAAATCATTTCGGTTTTCAAAGGATGGACAACAAGGTTAAGGATAGACTAGTTCTAAGTGTCGATTGGAGTTGGAGAGACACTTAGAGTAGTTTAGGACTTTATTTTTCCTTTGGCCGTACTATTAAGGGGGTATGAACGGGTAGCTTGACCTAGGTGAGTCTAGTGAGTTAGGTGTGATGCACACTTGTTAAAACTAGCACTAAGTAGCTCCACAACAGCCCTTTGATCTAATGGAGCAAACTTCATTCACACATGTTCGAGAGTTGGAAGTGAATGGAGGGTCAAATACTGACCGGACGCTGGGTCCGGTGTGACCGGACGCTGGCTCAGAGTCCGGTCAGTTCATTTGACCAAGGTGAAATCGTCTGGAAATGACTGGACGCTGTGAGGTCATGGTACCATATGCTAAGGGCCAGCGTCCGGTCGACTCCAGTAAGGTCCCAAAGAGGGAGAATCCTGATCGGACGCGTTTGGTCAATGCTGACCAGACGCTGATCAGATTCCGGTTACTGACCGGACGCTGCTCAGCATGTGACCGGACTCTAGAGGTCTAGCATCTGGTCGACATCAGTAAGGTTCCAGTGAGGGGAAAATGTGACCGGACGCGTCCGGTCAGTGTTGATCGGACACTGCCAGCGTCCGGTCAACTCATAACCACTGGAGCTCAGGGTATACTGACCAATGCGACCGGTCAACATGACTGAAGCGTTCGGTCACCCCGCAAAGGCACTTAACGGTTCGTTTTTCAGCCGGTGTTACAAATACAACCTTCACTCATGTGTGGGGGTACTTTTGCTCATTCCAACAGCTGAGAAACACCTTTGAGAGTGCCAAGAAGAGCAAGGTCCTAGTGAGGTGATTGAGATTTAAGAATCCCAAAGAGAGCCCTCATTAGTGAAGATCAAGAGTAGCAAAGTGTGTATCCACCTTCTCATTAGGCTTATCGTGGTTAAATGAGAGTTCGTGCTTGTTACTCTTGGTGATCGCCATCACCTAGATGGCTTGGTGGTGATTGGGAGTTTGGTGATCACCCGGCGGAGCTTGTGGGTGACCCAACTCACATTGTGAGCGGTTGTGGGTGATTCACCATGATGGAGTGTCAAAGAATCAACCCATAGAGAGCACTTGATCCTTACACGGATCAAGGGGGAGCTACACCCTTGCGCGGGTGCTCCAACGAGGACTAGTGGGGAGTGGCGACTCTCCGATACCTCAGCAAAACATCGCCGCGTTCCTCCCTCTCTATTTACTTTGAGCATTTACTTTGTGCAATTCAATTCTTGTCTTTACATTCATAGAATTGTCATGCTAGAGTAGGATTAGAACTTAGGTTGCAAGTCCTTTGTGTGGTAGAACAATTAGAAACACTATCTAGGCACAAGGGGTTAATTGGGCTAACCATAGGATTTAATTATTGCAAAGAAATTTAGAATTAGCCTAATTCACACCCCTCTTGGGCATCTTGATCCTTTCACAACCATAACCCTAACCCTAACCCTAGATGGATGGATGGAGAAAGGGGAGGACCTACCCGGTTCCTCACCGCCGTCGCTACTGCCGTGCGCGGGAAGAAGCAGTCGAGCCACGCTCGTCGCCGTGCGCGTGAGCCCCGGCCGAGGGCACCATCACAGGACCGCTTGACCACGGCGTGCTCACCCACTTGGGAGCACGCGCTTCGGCGAGGGGACCCATGGCGGCGGCGCCCTTCTTCTCCCACGTCTGCTGCTTTGAGGGCTGACAAAGGAGAAAAAGATCTAGTGTTTAGGGAAGAGCGCGTGTGGGGGCGCAAAGAGCACCACCGCGGTGCCGCTCGATGGCGCCGTGCGCTGCTTTGGCCGCACACGTACACCGACGAAGGGCACCACGGTGGCGTCGCCACCTCCTGCGTTGACCTCAGGTGCAATGTCTAGGGTATGCGGCGAAGAGTAGCTAGGGTTAGGGTTCAGGGAGTGGAGCCATGCGGAGTCAAGGGCACCGTCGCCCAGACCACTCGACGGCGGCGTGCTCAGCCTCGGGCGAGCGAGCTCACCGGTGAGGGGACCGGCGGCGGCGCCACTCTACTATGCCCTGGGCCTCTTGTTTCTCTGCCACGGCGCTGAGGAAAGAAGAGAGAGAAAGCGAAGAGATGAATGAAGCTAGGGTTTGGGCTAACCGACGTGGTGGTGATTTTTATCCCACTGAGATCATCGTTCGACCGTTCGATCGAGATCAATGGTTGTGACTGCTCGGGCTGACTTTTGGCCTAGGCGGGGCAGCGGATTCTCGGCCCAGGCCCAGGTTGCGGCCTAGGCATGGGGGAGCGGGCGCGCGCGATGGGGAAGCAGGCCACCGGGCCGCGTTTTCATCGCTGGACCGCCCGCGCGAACGTGCAATAGTGATAGGCCGGGCTGTATGCACAGTAAAGATTGTGAAATGTTTTATTATTTTCATAAACAAATTTTGATGATTTTTGCCTAGTTTAAATCTATGTCAAAATTTGAACCAGTGGGACAATTTTTCCAGAGAGTAGATGAGTATAATAAAATGCTTCTGAAAAGTAGATAAATTATATTTTTTTATGTTTCCGCTTCAAAGGTTAATGTCGATTATCTTCTAATTAAATTCGAACCAATGGGAGAATTTAATCTGAAGAGCAGTTATATTTAGTAAATTATGATTATGTTTATCCTCTAATTAAATTGGAACCAACGGAAAAAATTTAAATTAGAGGAGTAGTCCGTTTTGTTTAAGTCAGATTATGGTATTATCATTTTCTGACCAACGTTGATGGTGACAATAATATAATGAGTTCAAGTTTGAGGTTTAAATCTCTGATAAATTTTACACCAACGTGATCAATTTTTTAAAGAGTAGATAAAGACCAAGAAATACTCCTGAACTAAAAGAATATATTTTATTTTAAGTTTCCGCTGTAATGATGTTGATTATCTTCTAATTAAATTCGAACCAATGGGAGAATTTAATTTTAAAGAGTAGTTATATGTATTTTAAGTTGATTTATGAGTTTTATGCATTAATTCTATTTTTTGCCCAATGGTGATGTAGAATTGATGCAGAAACACCATGTTTATTTAACCGACAAAATCACTCAGCTGCATGTCAATGGGCTGCAATGCTAGGCTATGTGAATAAGAAGGCTTAAGTCAAGCCAGTTCAGGATTGTTTCTTGTTAGTTTATTAATTTTCTGATTAAATTGGAACCAACAGAAAGATTTAATTAGAAAACAAAGTATAAGTGAATGTTTTTATGATAAGAGTTGTAATAAGTAACATGCATATCTAATTTGGCCAACGTTGGATTAAGCATGCGTGTTTATATATAGATTTATCCCGTATGAGGAGAAGTTTTGGCATAGTACTTATGCTAGTCCATCCTGCATGGCGAGAGAAGTTTTGTGATGACTCATATATCTTTATATCCCACATAGCGAGAGAAGTTTGGGTAGCTCTTATGCTATCCTAGTATTGACCATGGCACCGTCATGGTCAATACTAATCAAAAGATAAGAAAAAGATACAAGCGTGACTTGCAAAAGTACTGCTAATGAAAGACCTCGTTGAGTTCTTGAAGTAAAATAAGGAAAGTGTACTCCTAAACAGATCAAGAAATAACTTTGTTTACATGACATAATCATGTGAATGAAGTAAGTTATAAATATCTCCTCATTCACAGGTTTTCTGAATAGTTCTCGAAATTATGGCAGTAAAGTTCATGCCATATTTCGAGGGAAAGAATATTAAGATCAATTAAGAAAAATACTCTTCATTAAGAGTGAGATAAAGATCAATTAAGAAATATACTATTTATTAAGAGTGAGATAAAGATTAATTAAGATGAATTCGACCATTGAAGGAGTACAACGGTCACAACAATGATACCCCTAAGTAGAGAAATAGCTAAATTCTTGGACCTTTTAAAGTTCCGACAGGAAGATAGCGTAGTCAGCCTCAAAGATATTAAGGTGGTGCTTAAAGCGTCATATGAGAATTTAATAGATTAAACCCAAAAGAAGATATTTGAAGATACGCCATCTTTAGAAAAGATGGGAAGATCTGAGGGAGCATGGTATGTAGAGGTATGTAGAGACCTAAGACTTGAAGAGAAGAGGGACTGTGTGCCCACTCCAGTGACTCAGAAGCAATAAGTTTCTCAATACTTGTTGATGTTGTATGACTAATACAACACCTGTTGTTAGCTCTTCGAAGAAGATGAATAATATAAACAAGGATCTTGTAATACAGGAGCCTGTAGAATCAAATGCCTTTTGGTAATGAAGAGCAACAACAGTCCCATATCAAAGTGCCAGTAGCTGAGGCCCCAGAAGGTCTCAAAGAATTAGCAAACTAGTTTTTCTGATAACTATGAAGTCTATGTTAGTAAAGAAATTCAAATGGAGGGTGATCCCACCTCATTTAAAGAAGCCATGAGAAATATTTACTCGTTTAAATGGTAAGAATCTATGAAAGCTGAAATGAATTCGATGAATACGAACGATATTTTGGGGCTTAGAAGAAATTCCCAATGGAGCAAAAACAGTAGGCTGTAAAAGGGTCTACAACACAAAACTTGACTCTAAAAAGGAATGTAGAAAGATATAAAGCACGACTTTTAGCAAAATGCTTTACACAAAGAGAATGAATAGATTACGATGAGAGTTTTCTCTCCAGTCTCATGCAAAGATTCTTTTAGAATCATAATGGTGTTATTGGCACATTACGATTTAAAGTTACATCAGATGGATATAAAGACGACATTTCTTAACGGGAATTTGTATGAAAACGTTAACATGGCACAACCCAAAGGTTTTGTCGTGGAAGAAAAAGAATGTATGGGATGCCGCCTATAGAAATGCATTTATGGTTTAAAAGTAAGTCTCTAGAAAGTAGTATTTGACGATGATGAAAACAATAAGAAAGTTAGGGTTTTTAAAGAAAATGAGAAGGACAATAGCGTTTATGCGAAGTTCAAGAATAGAAAATTCATTTTCCACATCCTGTGAATAGATGGCATTCTACTCACTAGTAGTGATGTTAATCTGTCATTAGAGAAGAAGAAGTTTTGTCCTCAAGTTTCAATGTGAATGATCTTGGTGAAGCGTCATTAGTTTTAGGAATCAAAATTCACCGAGATAGAAGAAAATGGGGTATTAGGACTATCGCAAAGGCATACTTAGAAAAGATTCTAAAGAAATAAAGTATGCATATGAGTAAACCTATGTCTGCTCCTATAATCAAGGGTAATAGATTTGGGAACTTTAAGTGTTTTAAGAACCAATATGAGATTGACCAAATAAACATGGTTCCATATGCTTCAGCTATTGGAAGCTTGATGAGTGTACAAGTACAAATAAGGACTTACCCTGACGTAGTTTCCGTATCTGAGATATTTTGGTAGAAGTCTAGTCTAGATATAGATCATTGGAATAGAGTTGAGAATGTCTTGCAATTTTATAAAGTATCATAGGCCTCATGCTGAGTAAGAACGAACAAGTACTCTCAAGTAGTTGAGGGTACAAATGTTAAGTCTTGACGAGATGTGTAGTGAAATCCGTAGTAGTTGCTAACACTTACAATTAGAGTATTATTGTGGAAAAGCTCTAAAAACAGCTGTGGTGTCATCAGTGATGCATACCATAGTATAGCTTGACATGAGGCTGAAGGAACAGACAAAAGGAGGTTAAGGAAATTAGTACCCGGATTTAACAATAGTAGTCAACAGCAATAACTATTCAAAGTAAGTTAACTTCTAAGACAATAGGTCAAGTGTGCTGCCAAACATATTGACACTAAGTTATATGTTGTAAAGGAGAAAATCCAGAATCATTTTGAAAGCATTGAGCACATAAGTACTGAGTAAGTATTTGTGGATCCACTTATCAAAGGCTTACCACCCAGTGCTTTCAGAGAACACACAATCGACATGAGTTTATGGAAAAGCCTATGATTTTTTAATACTAAGGTCCTAGTTGAGAATCTGTTTCAAAACAGAGAGGTGCATTGTAGCTGTTTAATCTAATGGCAACTGATCATGACGATGAGACATGCTCTATGTACTGATCTGTGATGGAATTTAAAAAAGATAAAGTAAGTTGAGTTTAAGTCATAAAGTGAGATCAATGGGGAGAATGCTAGGATGATCTCCACCAGTTAGCCCAACGGTCAATTGAGACCTTGATCCGTGCCCTGATCGGGGGCGCTCAGCCGGTTCTCCTGGCTGATAGGCCCTCGTCGTGCAGCGCCATAAAAGGACGGTGGGAGCTAGGGCACAAGACACGAGGTTGATCGGAGCCGCCAGTTCCCCACCGAGTCTAACCCTAGTCCGATCTAGAGGGAGCGTTGTGAGCGACGGGAAGGTCCACCGGCCTTCACCGTCGTCACTGGACCGCACCACCACTACGATGCTACCTCTACATTGACACTAGTGGCCACGTCGCTGCGACGCCATGGCCGTGACTACGTTTGGTGACCCAAGTCTTCTATCTAAATTCAGTATTATCCGCTAGATCTACGCTAAGATAGTCCAAGAATTCCATCAAGTAATTGCAGTAAGTATGCTGAGGTCATGTTGAACTCGGACCCAAACAGCACGCGCCCTTAAAGTTTGAAGCCATGTAATTAGTAATTACTGCTTCCGTGGTGCAAGAAGTCGAGATTTGTTGCCGAGTGTTTGTTTAGACCCAGGTTCTGTACCCAGATTTCAATGTCACCTTACTCTCAAAAGACTTTTGAGAAAAAAGATTTTATCACCATATTTCGGTTTCAGTTTGCAGTTTGCGTCTAGAATGTGCTGTGCGATGGGTCGACAGTCTGTAACGTTGGTTGGTACTTAGTAATTTGCCCAGGCTGAAGCATGTGGGAAACGCCGCTCCCAAAAAGAATGAAAGAACAAACAAGTTGTCACGTCGCACTCCACTCCAAAGTTCTTTTCTTTATATTAGCTAATAAAACAAAAAAAACATTTTGTTCTTCTTTGTGAAGTATTTCTATTGCTCGGATATCTGTATGTCCCAACAAGAAAACAAAAAAAAATGTTTCACAAAAGATAGGGTTAATATTCCACAAACTAGGGGTGGGGACCTACTATAGGTTTATATAGTAGAAAAAAAAGGTTCCACAAAGAAAAGTTGTACCATAAGAAACTGTTCGGGAGCGTGTGTGCACGCAACAGGACGACCTGTAGTAGCACTTGTGACGTACGATATCCCCCAAATTTCTATCCATATTTAATTAGTAAAAAACTTTCATGCCTTCCATTGTTTAAAGTTTAAGCTATAGTGTTGTACTACTGTTGTACGAGAATGGTGCTCATAACGAGGGACAATTTGGTTGAAAGGAATGGATGGGCGATTAATAATCTATTAATTAATATAGAGAAAAATAAACAGGCGGTCCTTTGACATAGGACGCTATCTACGTCCATCTACTTTCAAAATACCAATTCTAGATTCATAAACTTAGTTTTGGATATTATCTAGATCCAAATAAGCTTGAATGAAGACAAACTTTATATCAAAATTATAGCCCTCAAAAGGATCTACAACTTTGTAGTTGAAAAGTTTTTGAATTAAAACTGTTTAGGGTCCTAAAATACTATTGTAAGTTTATAGATTTTAAAATTTAAATTTTAAAATTATCAAAAAATCTCGGATATTGACATTGTCTATATGAAAGTTATATTTATCGATACAATCTACAACTTTGTAGTTGAAAAGTTTTTTATTTGAAGTCGTTTAGTATCTCAAATATGTGTTCTAAGTTTCTTATTTAAAAATCTATAAACTTAAAACACATATTTGAGACACTAAACAACTTCAAATAAAAAACTTTTAAACTACAAATTTTTAGATCGTATTGATAACTATAACTTTCATATAGACCATGTCAACATCCGAGATTGTTGGATAATTTTAAATTTTAAATTTCAAAACATGCACACTTAAAACAATATTTTGGGACCCTAAATAGTTTCAATTCAAAAACTTTTCAACTACAAAGTTGTAGATTCTGTCAAGGGCTACAATTTTTATATAAAGTTTGTCTTCATCCGAACTCGTTTAGACCTATTTGGATCTGGATGACACCCGAAGCCAAATTCAAAGACACGGAATTAATATTTTAAAAGTAGAGGGACCTAGATGGCACCTCATGCCAAGTTGAAGGACCGTCAGTGCATTTTCCTCATTAATATAATATTGTTAAAAGGAGTCATCACGATTCGTCGAGAGAGTCCAGAAATTTTGAGATTAATTGAAAAAGTACATACACTGTTATATTTTATAACGATCTAATGGTCCACATTAATCCTTACATCCTAATCTTAATAGCCCAGCCAATCTTGATAAAACTAAATTTATTAATGGAAAAATGATATCAATCATGGAAAGAAAAAAAATCAGTGGTACCTTATCACTAAAGAGTCCTAAGGTTGGACGTGACTTTTTTATGGCTACATGAGTCCTAAACCAATACTATAATCCTGTTTAAAAAATAAACTCTTAGTTAACGTAAATTATGGCACCAATCATGGTTGGACCAAAAAGAATTGGAGTCTAACTAGGAGAAAATCCATCTACACAACCATATATAAGAAAATGAAAAGTAATATTTGTGGATTACAAAAATAGAAATAGCAAATAAGAAAATGTAAAAAAAAAGTTATAGATAAAAAAATAGAAGTATCACTATATCTTAATACTAAAGACAAATATTATTTCATCTAACGAGAAAGGTGGGCCTCACTTAATAAAAAGACATATACCATTTATGATGATCTAATGGCTTGGATTCAATAAAGAGTCCATGTATGGCTAATAAAATTAATAAGTTCCACATTAACAAAGGAAATAAAAAGAACCTATGTCCTTAGATTTTATGATGATCTAATGGCTTAGATTAAACCAAATAATTAGTGCCCTATATAATCAATAAATAGTAAATTACGTGGCTACATATAAAACATTAAAAATATTTTGGATCATGGAAGAAGTCTATGTTGTATGTTACCACTAAAGAAAAACAAAAAGAACATATACCATTTGTGATGATCTAATAGATTTGATTAAACAAGAGTCCATATATCTAATACAATTAATAGTTACCATATTAATCAAAAAACCACATTAACCAAAAAATAAAAAGAACCTACATTGTTGCATTTTTTATTATCTAATGGCATAGATTAAACTATAGAATCCATGCCTTATACAATTAATAAAATATTCATGAGATAATAAATTGAATAAATAATAGCAATTTATTTTTCATAGGAGTTGTAAAGAAAATTATATACATAAACAGTCCATGTAAAGCATAATTACTAAAGGTAAGTGTCGATGTTTCACCACCGATAGCCTGCCACGGGGATACCCGAGGCAGTATGTTCGGGCTTCAGCGTATGCGGAACTCGACGGTGAACGCGAGAGACAGTCGATTTATCCTGGTTCAGACCCTCGACTATGGTCGAGTAACAACCCTACGTCCAGCCGGCGTTAGCCTCTGCGTTGAATTGATTATGAAGTATCGTGTACAATTGTTGTTCTCTCCTTTCCCAGGAGCCCTACCCTCCTTTATATAGCCAGGAGGCCAGAGTCCTAGTCGGTTTACAATGAGAGTTCCTAGTAGGATTACTGAATAGTACTACTACTAAGATTACATAGGAAGAATCCTAGTTAGACTAGATCTTCTCTTTCCCTTGCGGGGTATCCTGTGGGTCCCGCATCGACAAGCCCCCGAGCACTTCATGGTTGAGCTCTGAAAGTCTCATTCTGCTCCTTCAGGTCTTGTTGAGTAGGAACAAACGTCATCCGAGTGCTTTCTGAAGTGAAACATTGTAGCGCTTCTTGGGATCTTCGAGTGGTGAGTGCTTTTTTTTTAAGAAAAAGTACATCCATCTGGTTGTAGCCCCCGAGCCTCTTGCTATTTGGAACAAGGAGCCAGAGGATCTTGTCTTGAAGTTGCTCTGATTGTTCGTTGAAGTTTTATAAAAAAGAACTCGAATATGGCTCGTTCCGGGTTCTTTTTGTTGTAATGTCTTGAAGTGGTCTGCGTTGAGGAAGTCTTTTGGTGACGTGCGCTTTTTCGAAGAAAAAGTGCACTCACTGAGTGTAACCCCCGAGCCTCTTGCTATTTGGAACAAAAAGTTGGAGGGTCTTGAATCTTTATGTTGTTTGAAAATTTGTGTTCTGAAGTAGTCCCCGAGACTTGGATTATGTCATCATTCGGGTAGTTTTGCGGCATCTTTCCGAAGCAGCCTTTTAGTCTTGGATTAAACCATCATCCTTGTAGTTTCGCGGCATCCGGGTTCTTTTATTCGGAAAGAACTCGGTTACATGGCCTTGGCATACTCTCCGCTAGTCTTCTGTTGTCGGATGTGGTTGTGTGGAGTTGGTTGGGTGTAAATGATGTTTGTTGTCGGGTTGTACCGTGGTGGTATATCCTTCCGAATATGCTTGTCCTTAGTCACTGTTCCTTCACGCCTGAGTCCTTTTTCATTGAGTTCTATCTTTTCACTGTTTCCTTTGTCAGATCTTTGCCTTTGGTGCTCCTGGTTCATGTGCACCGCTCTTTTGGTCTATAAATACCCTCTTGTGGTCCTTGTTTTTGAATCATTGAGCATTCTGTTGTGTGGCCTGAAGTCTTTGTAGTCATGGATATGGTAGTTTGTGAAGTTGAGCAGCCCCCGGGCGTATCTTGTAATTGTTGTGTATCTCGTCGTAGCTGGAGGAAGTCTTGTGATAGGGGTTAGAGGTAGACTAATCCCACAGTGGCGTTGCATGAAAAAGTTGGTGGCGGTAGTTGGAGGAAGTCTTGTGATGTGGGCTTCGTTCCTTCATCTGGCAGTTCTTGGCTGGCGCTCTTTGTCTGCCCTGCGGCTGTCCGGTGCAGATCAACACCTGATCCTACATCACGTCAGGCTTGGGTAGACAGATGCCTGCCAGCCTCCTTTGGTCCATGCTTTCCTGCTGTGCTGCTGATTTCCGTCTTGGATGCACTGTGTTCATCCTTTGAAGAAAACAGTGTAACCGAGGGCGGTTTGTTCTACCTGGCAGCAAATTGGAACACGTAGTCGTTCTAGAGCCTAGCTGTGTCCGGGTTCCTCTTTGCTACCTTGCTTGTTGTAGTACTGAGTTCGTCGGGTCTTATAAGATGTGTAATCTCGTACTTCTTGATTTCATTTGTAATAAAAAAGATTCTTGCCTTCATGCTTTCTCCTGCTGTGTTGCCTGTGGAATTTCTAAGTTCTTTTTATCAAGAACCGGGTTCTTTTGTTCCTTCAGAAGTTATTCTCCCTTTCTTCTTTGAGGATGGGTTGTTCTTGCAGTTATCTGATGGCTCCGTAGTAGTGTTGGATGGATAAGTCCAAAATCTGCCCATTGGATTGTACCGTTGTGTGGATTTGTGCCCTCCGTCATTTTAGCTGCGTCGGTAAATGGACCGTTGCGTTCTCACATGGTGTTTTAACGGGCCTGGTGGGCCGTTTCTAACACTGTAAAACTTATTTATAGACCCTTCGTCCTCTTTTTCTTTATTGCCTTTCTTTTGCCTTCAAACCCTAGCTCTTAATCATCCGCCGTTGCCATTGCCGCCGCCGTCCTTAGCGCCACCATCTAGCTTCATCTTCCCCAGTACCTTTTTGCTTCCACTAGTTCATGGGTAAGAAGAAAACCGCGAGCAAGTCCTAGGCGACCTTCGTGGACGAGGAGTCATCCCTTTCTTTGATCGAGAACCAAGAGTTCGTGGCCATGAGAGCTGCTCAGAAGGTTTGGCCGGCTCCAACAACAAGCGAAGATCAGCTGCGCGAGCTCGTCAGTGACGGCTTGATCCAAAGCAAAGTCATCGCTGAATGGAGAGTTCCGGGCGAGCATCGGGTTCCTGCTCCGGGTCCTGGTGAGATTGTCCTCTTCGTTTCCTTTGTCCGCGCCGGACTTTGCCTTCCTGCTTCCGCCTTCCTTCATCAGTTTCTTGGTTATTTCGGGGTTAGTCTGAACCATCTAACCTCTAATGCCATTCTCCATCTTTCCATTTTCGTTCATCTCTGTGAAGCTTTCCTTGGAATCTCTCCTTCTCTATCTCTTTTTCGCTATTTTTTTTGTCTGAAACCTCAACCCCGCCGTGAAGAAACCAGTGTTCTTGGCGGTTGCGGGATTCAGTTTCGCTAGGGTCTTAAAAGCAAGTTCTTTGACTATGACCTGGTTGATTCTGTAAAAGATTGGCGTGTCGAGTGGTTTTATGCTGCTAATTTGATCCCTTCCCTTGTCATCCACTCTGGATCTGGTCCTATGGTGAATGACCGATGGGACAAGAAACTTGAGTCTCCTGCTGAGATTCAAGTGATCCAGCCACTCCTTGATAGGATTAGCATGTTGAAACAGCAGGGTTTAACCGGTTTCGGTATTGTTTCGAGTTTTCTTCGTCGCCGGGTTCAGCCTTTGAAAGAGCAGCAGCACCTTGGCTTCGAGTATTCTGGGGCCGAGGATCCTTCATGCATGGTCCCAGCTCTTGAGCTGACCAATGAAGAGGTACTCGAGCGTCTCCAGAAGATGCTGAAAGGAGTGAGCGTTATTCCTCCTGCTATCTCCGAGTTCTCTACCAACAACCCGCCCCCAGCTGTGAGTTGTTTATCTCTTCATTTGGATACTTTATGTACTCTTGCTGCATCCATTTTTGCTTAGCTTTTCCTTGTCTTGCTATTTTATCCTTTTTCGTAGGATCTTGGGCGGAACTTTGTTGACCCGATCCCTCTTGATGTTCTCCCTGCCGTGGCGGAGACTGGGGATAAACTTGCTGGAACTTCTGCAACTAGTAAGTCCCCATCCTCCACAGTGCTTCCTGGAGTTTCTTCCAGATTTGTTGATGTATATAAAGAATATGTTCCTCGTCTAGTCCCTCGCGGTCCTCGTAGTGTCCCGAAGAGGGGGCGAACAGATGGGTCTTCATCTGGCCTGCCTATCTCCAAGAAGCCTCACAAACCAAGTACTCTCTCAGGTACTCCAGTTGTTGCTAGCATGCTCTTAGGTGAGCATATTTAATACTCTTTGTTCCTTTGTTTTCCTGTTTTTCTCTTGAACCGAGTACTTTTTATTCTTTTTCCAGCAGGTGCTCTGGTTTCCTTGGCTGAAGGAGAGGAGGATGATGAAGTACCCCTCATCATGCGGCGGTGAGTTGTTTTCATATTCCTGTTGCATTGAATTTTTCTTCTTTGTCTTGACTTTTAGTCTTGAACTTTTTAAAGTAACCGGACGTCGGGTACGAGTTCTTTTGAGGCTCCCACGCCGACTTCTTCTGGAGCTCCGGTGTCGAGTTCTTTGGTAGCCTCGGTACCGAGCTCTACTGCTCCTCCAGCGCAGAGTTCTTCCGTAGCTCCAGCCCCGGCTTCTTCCGTGGCTCTAGTATCTGCTATCCCGCTCCCGTCGTCGGGTGGCGGGGACGTTTTCGCCGTCATGGTCCCCCCTGCGAGGCCTTCTTTTGGCTTCGTGAAGAAGAAAGTGGCTGGGTGAGTAGATTCTGGCTTCATCCTTTTGCTTTTGTCTTCTTTCTTCTGGTTCTCATCGGTGCTTTCTTTTATCAATTTTTAGTCTTTCGTCTTCTCTCGTTTCTTCATCGACTTCTTCTCAACCTTCCGCCGTGCCATTGAGTTTTGAGCCTCAGGACTCGCAACATACTGTTGTTGAAGTTGCTACGGGGGCTTCGGAGCTACCTGGCGAAGTTGCGGACTTGGCTGCCCTGGAGGTGACTGTGGTCGTCGCGTCGGGTCCTTCTGAGGGATTGGCTTCGGCTTCCCGGGAGGTTGCTTTGGTCGTTCCTTCTTTGCCCCAGCCGGCCTCTCCTTCCCCTTCTCTTGCTTCTGGTGGTCCCTCTTTTACCGATGATGTGGTGCAACAGTTTGATGCCACTCATCGGCTATCGGAGCTGACTGTAGCCTGGGGGAGCTTGGCGTCCTCTGCGACTTCTTTCGGGGAGAAGCTTTACGTAAGTTTTTTTGAGATACTTTCTTAGGCCATTTGTTTTGCCTTTGTCCTTACGCCTTATTTTTCTCTTTCTTTAATTGTTTAGACTTTCTCTCGTGACCATACCGGCTTCTTCTTTTCATCTGAAACCGAGAAGAAGTTGTCCTTCGAGGTAAGTTCCCTGAAGACTGACCTTGACCTCCTCCGGGCCGAGTGGGAGACTGAGCGTAAGTCGCATCAAAAGGAGGAAAAGGCTCTCCATGCCCGGGTGGTAGATGTAGAGAAACAGAGAGACACTGTTGCCCAGGAGTTGGAGAAACAGAAAGATGCTGCTATCCGGGAGGCTTCAAAGAACTCGGAGGCCATGAAGAGCTTGGAAGCCATGAAGAAAGAATGTAAAGGTATTCCGGGTTCTCTTTGTTTCTTTCAGTATTCAAACTTTTCCCTTCTGCTGACTTGTTGTTTGGTGTCTTGTCCAGCTCTCCGAGTTGAGGGAAAAAAAGCTCTCAGAGGGCATTAATGAAATGAAGACTCTTGTTCATACAAGTCATAACAAGGCTGAGGAGGTAATTATTCATGCTGAGGAAGAACTTGCACTTGCTAAGTTGATCAGGCGTGGAGCTGATAGAGATCTTGTGCAGACCCAAAGAACTATTGAAGACTTGTCTGGGAAGCTGGCGATGGCTACTGAAAATTGGAACATTTTGTGGAAATCCTTTCATTCAGTAGCTGATGTTCTCCAGACTCCAGCGGATGATGGGCAATCTTGGGCTCAGTTCATTCCTCGGATTCCGACTCGTTTCCAAGAGTTCGCGAAGAAGTGCGCTCAAGTATGTACCAAGAATGTGCTGGCCTAGGTCTGGGTCCTTGCTCCAGAGGCGCCTCTGTCCAAGATAGCAGAGGAAGCTGATAGCCAAGAATACCTTGATGCCATTGAGAGGATGGAGCCTGAGGTCGAAGGTTTAGCTAGTAGGGTTGTAGACAGTCTTAATATTGATATTTCCCTTTCTGATGACAATGCCTGATCCAATTGACCAGCTTCTTGTAATATTACACTCCTCTTCAAATGAAGATTCTTTATTTTCATTGATGTATTCTTTGCCCGGGTGTGGCCGGAGTTACTTGACTTGCTGAGTACTTTGTCCCGTTTTCGTCTCTGCCCTGTAAACAACTCTATGTGTTATCCTGACGAAATCCCTCGATTTGTCGAGTACTTTTCTTTTCTTCCTCTTTTGTGATCCGTCGAGTGCTTTGTCCGCGCTATGACTTGTTAGATGTAGATCTTTGTGTTGACAACCTTTTGTCTGCGCTATGTAAAAACGACTCGGCATAGAATGTTCCTTTCGTCTGCGCTATATAAAAATGACTCAGCATAGAATGTTGACTTGACAAACTTCGGCATCCGAGTGCTTTCTTGAGTGGCGCTTGTGCTTTTCTAAGGAAAAAGTATTCCTATCTGGATGTAGCCCCCGAGCCTCTTGCTTTTCGGAATAAAGAGCTGGAGGGTCTTTTTAAGCTTAATTTCGGTCGACTAGTTTTAGATGTTAGCTTTTAGCTACCCTCATCGGCAGGCTCAAGCGTCTTTTCAGCTATTTTGCTCTCGGTTGGGATGCTCAGGCGTGTTTTCAGCCATTTTGCTTTTTGTTTCGGGTGTTAGCTTTTAGCTACCCTCATCGGCGGGCTCAAGCATCTTTTCAGCTATTTTGCTCTCGGCCGGGATGCTCAGGCATGTTTTCAGCCATTTTGCTTTTTGTTTTAGGTGTTAGCTTTTAGCTACCCTCATCGGCGGGCTCAAGCGTCTTTTCAGCTATTTTGCTCTTCGACCGGGATGCTCAGGCGTGTTTTCAGCCATTTTGCTTTTTGTTTCGGGTGTCAGCTTTTAGCTACCCTCATCGGCGGGCTCAAGCGTCTTTTCAGCTATTTTGCTCTTGGCCGGGATGCTCAGGCGTGTTTTCAGCCATTTTGCTTTTTGTTTCGGGTGTTAGCTTTTAGCTACCCTCATCGGCGGGCTCAAGCGTCTTTTCAGCTATTTTGCTCTCGGCCGGGATGCTCAGGCATGTTTTCAGCCATTTTGCTTTTTGTTTCGGGTGTTAGCTTTTAGCTACCCTCATCGACAGGCTCAAGCGTCTTTTTAGCTATTTTGCTCTCGGCCGGTAGGCTCAGGCATGTTTCAGCTATTTTGCTCTTTTGGAAACAACTCGGGGTTTAGCCATCATAAGACATATGTTGTCAAAAAACCATCTTTATTGATTAAGCCATAATACACTTTTTGAACGTTGATCTCTTGTGTTTTGTACATGTACTCTCCTTTGAGTTGTTTTCATGCGTAGAATCTTCTCAGTTGGCTGATGTGCCATGTATTACTGACTTCTTTCTCATCTTCAGTCATTAACTTGTACGTTCCTGGTCCGATGAGTTTTGAGACAATAAAAGGACATTCCCATGGACTGAGTAGTTTATGTCGTCTGTCAGTTTTTTGTATCCTTCTTAGCACTAAGTCTCTAACTTGTAATGATCGAGGATGGGTACTCTTGTTGTAGTGTCGTCTTAAACCTTGTAGGTATCTGGCTGATTGGAGGGTAGCATTTACTCTGACTTCTTCTGAGTTGTCGAGTTCTAATCTTCTTGTGTGTTCTGCTTCTCCTTCATCGTATTGTTCTATCTTTGGTGATGTCCAGATCAAGTCAGCAGGCAGTACGGCCTCTGACCCATAAACTAGGAAGAAGGGTGAGTAGCCTGTTGCTCTGCTTACTTGAGTTCGTAGCCCCCATACTACTTTAGGTAATTCTTCAATCCATTTGGACCCATAGTCCATAGTTCTTCGTATAACCTTGGTTTTAATCCGGCTAGTATGAGTCCATTAGCCCTTTCTACTTGTCTGTTTGCTTCTGGATGTGCAACAGATGCATAGTCTATGCTGAAACCACAGTCTTGTGCCCAGCTTTTGAATTCTGTAGCTGTGAAGGGGGAGCCTAGATCTGTGATGATTCGATTAGGCATGCCGAAGCGGTGCATAATGTCTTGGATGAACTCGACCGCTTTGGTTGCGCTGTATTTCGTGAGTGGTTTGTATTCAATCCACTTGGTGAACTTGTCGATTGCTACGAAGATGTACTCGAAGCCGCCTTTTGCTTTCTTCAGGGGTCCTACTTGATCCAGCCCCTAGCAGGAAAAAGGCCAAGCGGGTGGGATGTAGATAAGATTGTGAGCTGGTACATGGGCTTGTCTTGCAAACATTTGGCAACCTTTGCATTTTCTGACAAGTTCTTCTGCGTCTTTCAAAGCGGTTGGCCAGTAGAATCCAGTGCAAAATGCTTTGCCAACCAGTGTTCTTGAAGCGGCATGATTTCCACAGCAACCTGAGTGTATTTCGTTTAGGATCTCTTTGCCTTCTTCAAATGAGACACATTTTAGGAGTACTCCTGATGATGCTGCTCTTCTGTAAAGTCTATCTCCTACTAGAACGTAGTTTTTGCTTCTGCGAACAACTTGGGTGGCTTCTGCTTTATCTGCTGGCAATTTATTTTCTTTGATATAGTCGATGAAAACTTGGCTCCATGAAGTGTTGATTACCAAGATCTGAACGCCTTTAGCCTAAATTTCAGGGGTTGTCTCACCGGGTTGTTTGATAGAGGGAACTGATAGCTCTTCTATGAATACGCCGGGTGGAACCTTCGCTCTGTCTAATCCGAGCTTGGCGAGGACATCTGCTGCAATGTTGGAATCGCGCAGGACGTGTAGAATTTCTAATCCTTGGAAATGTTTTTCAAGTTTCCGTATTTCAGCACAGTAAGCACCCATGTTTTCTTTGGTGCAATCCCAATCTTTGTTGACTTGGTTGATGACTACTGCTGAATCGCCGTATACGAGTAATCTCTTTATTCCGAGGGTAATTGCCACTCGTAGCCCGTGGATGAGGGCTTCATATTCTGCTTTGTTATTTGTAGCTTGCCATAATATCTGAAGGACGTACTTGAGTTGTTTTCCTTCTGGAGAAATGAGGAGAACGCCTGCACCGGCTCTGCCTAGTTTGAGTGACCCATCAAAGTACATCTTCTAGTGGTCAAGGATTGTATCTGATAAAGGCTGTTGAATCTCTGTCCACTCGACCACAAAATCAGCAAGGGCTTGAGATTTGATTGCTTTTCGTGGGGTGAAATCGATGTTAAGAGCTCCGAGTTCAACTGCCCACTTTGATATGCGTCCCGTCGCATCTTTGTTGTGTAAGATGTCTCCGAGCGGGAAGTCTGTCACCACTATGATCTGGTGGCTTTCAAAATAGTGGCGAAGCTTGCGTGAAGTGATCAATAGGGTGTAGAGTAGTTTTTGTACATGCGGGTACCATATTTTTGATTCAGATAACACTTCGCTGATGTAGTATACGGGCCGTTGTACTTTATACACGCGTCCTTCTTCTTCCCTTTCTATGACTATTGCCGTGCTGACCACAGCAGTAGTCGCTGCAATGTATAGCATCATATCTTCGTCTCTCCTTGGGGGTGTGAGAATTGGTGAGGATGTGAGGTATGCCTTAAGTTTCTTGAAAGCTTCGTCGGCCTCTTTTGCCCACTCAAACTTGTCTGTTTTCTTTAGTAGTTTAAAGAAAGGTAACCCCTTCTCGCCGAGTCTTGATATGAAACGGTTGAGGGCCGCCATGCATCCTGTTAGTTTCTGCACATCTTTGATACTTCTAGGTGGGCCCATTTCTATTATAGCTCGAATTTGCTTGGTGCTGGCTTCAATCCCGCGCTGACTGGCCAAAAATCTGAGTAGTTGTCCTGAGGGAACTCCGAATACACATTTATTTGGGTTCAACTTCCATCTCCATCTCTTCAAGTTTTCGAAGGTTTGCTTTAAATCTTCAATCAGAGTGTCTGGGTTCTTTGTTTTCACCACTACATCATCCACGTATGCCTCCACATTTTCACCGATTTGATCCCTAAGGCAAGTTTGGATAGCTCTTTGGTATGTGGCGCCAGCGTTCTTTAGTCCAAATGACATGGTCTTGTAACAGTAAGCATCGAACGGAGTAATGAAAGACGTCTTGCTCTGGTCTTGTTCTTTTAATGTGATCTGGTGGTACCCTGAATAGCAATTGAGAAAGGATAATAGCGCAGACCCTGCTGTTGAGTCGACTATCTGGTCAATGCGTGGTAGCCCGAACGGATCTTTTGGGCAATGTTTGTTGAGGTCTGTGTAGTCAACGCACATGCGCCACTCGTTCGTGTTCTTCTTCTGCACAAGGACCGGGTTTGCTAGCCAGTCTGGGTGAAGGATTTCTCTGATGAATCTGGCTGCTATCAGTTTTGTGATTTCCTTTTTAATCGCTGCCTTTTTGTCGGGTGAGAATCGTCGTAGCCGTTGCTTTACAGGCTTGGAGCTTTCATTAACATCAATTCTGTGCTCAGCCAACTCTCTTGGGACACCTGGCATGTCGGCCGGCTTCCAAGCGAAGATATCTTTGTTGTCCCGAAGAAAGTTGGTGAGCGCGAGTTCCTATTTTGCCGAGAGGTGAGCACTGATGGTTGCTGTCTTGGAGGTATCGCCAGTGCCCAAGTCGATTTGCTTGACGTCGGCTTCTTTTGGTGGTGCGATGATGCTGGGCTTTTTAGCCGGTATTTGTAATTCTTCTTGGCTCATTTCTGCAACAATTGTGGCTATTTCTTTTCTTCCATTGTCGGCTTGTGCTTTGGCTGCAATTTGGATCGCCTGAACGTCGCAGTCAAAAGCACGCTTCAAATCACCTCGAAGAGAAAGGATACCGTTGGGTCCTGGCATCTTAAGCAGTAAGTATGGATAATGTGGTATTGTCATAAATTTTGCCAGTGCTGGGCGTCCGAGGATTGCATGATATGATGAATCGAAGTCCACGACTTCAAATTTGATAAACTCTATTCAGTAGTTCGAAGGAGTTCCAAAAGTAACGGGTAAAGTAATTTGTCCGAGTGGCATGGCTGCCTTGCCTGGTACTATGCCGTAAAAAGGTGTACTTGTTGGTGTAATCATCCCGGCGAATTGTAGCCCCATCTTCCTTAGTGTTTTCTGAAAAGATGATGTTGAGTCCGGCTCCCCCATCGATTAGTACTTTGGTGACAGTCATACCAGCAATAGTTGGATCTAGAACCAGTGGATAATGGCCTGCGTTTCCCACGCTAGTCCATTGGTCTTCTCTTGAAAATTGGATTGGATATTGTGACCAATTGAGATATCTTGGTGTAGCCGGTTCTGCCGTCATGATAGTCCGTAGTGCTAGTTTTTCTTGATATTTGCTTCTGCAATCTGGAGCCCCGAGAAGATCACTGCTACCGTTCCCCTAGGTTTTTGGAATCCTTTGTCCTCATGGTTGTCTTCATCTTTTTTATGATTGTCCTCTTTGGTGTTCTCCTTACTATCTTTTCTTGTGTATCGATCATTGAAAGTGTAGCAATTTCCGATGGTGTGTCTCCCATTGGGGTGCAATGGGCAACGTATGTTTTCAATGTCATCATATCTTCTGGGTTTGGAAAACTTCTTTGATTTGTCGGCCATTGCTATGGTATTGTCTGGTCTACGTTTTCTTTCTTGATGTCTGCTATTTCGATGATTTTGCTTGTCCGGGTTGTCCTGGTTGCTTCTATCCGGGAACCTCTCTCGTGTTTTTTCTTCTGTAGTAATCATCTTTTCCACCATTCGTCTGAATTCTTCATTGTTTCTCGGATTTTCTTTGCAGAAGTCTTGAAATTGCCACCTAGCCATGATTCCGTGAGAGAAAGCTTCAATTACTTCTCGTTCGGTGATGTCATGCACTTGAGCCCATAGTTCGCCGAATCGTCGATAGTAATTTCTGAGACTTTCGCCTCCCTTTTGCTTGAGTCCTTTCAGTTCTACATGAGTGATCGGGTGTGTGATGATACCCGCGAAATTTTCACAAAAAGCTCTTTGCAAGTCCTCCCAATTTCTGATCGATCCTGGGTTCAATTTATCAAACCATTGGAGGGGCATAGTTTCTAGTGCCATGGGAAAGAACAGGGTTTTGATATCGTTGTCTCCTCCGGCGAGTTCAATTGATTGTGAATATATTCTGAGCCATTGCCTTGGTTCAATTTTGCCATCATACTTGGAGTGGTTAGACGGTTTGAACTTGTGAGGTAATCGTACTGATGCAAGCCTGTTTGCAAAACAGGGGAATCTGTCGTGTGTTTTGGCTTCTTTGAATTCGGATTCGGCACCTCCTTCTGGCCCACTGTTGTTTTGATGGGAATAAGTCTGCGAGGCTGTCTGGGTAGGCACCCTACTCCTGGTCTTTCTTGGTTGTTCAAATTGGTGGCCTTGATTATGTTCCTTCCTACTTTCTCCGTTATGGCTTCCACCTGGCTCAAGTCATTCAAAAGTAGACTTCCGTTGATTTTGATCTTCTTGCCTGTGGGTTGTTGATCTGGCGGGTAGTCTTGATTGGTCTCTCTCTTCATGCGTTCTCGGGATCGTCGTCTGGAGCAAGTCTTGGAGCTGTTCATACTTCTCACCAGGATATGAAGTTGCCCTGAGTTCTTCTAATGCTTCTTGAATCTTATCGTAAGGCGTATTCGCCGTGCGTCTTCCTTCGACTTCTCGTTGTGATTTTCTTCTATCGTATTCAGCCAACTCTGACTCATATCTGATCCAGGCTTCCCTGCGCTGCCTAGCACGGTGTTGGCGCCCTTGCTTCAACTTGTTTTTTCTTTCTCTAGCTTGTTTCTGACTCTCAGTTTCTCCATCGTAGCCCTGGGCAAAGGGTGATATGTTGGATTCTGATTCATCCGATGACCTGACATCGGGTGCTTCTGGGGGATTTAATGGTGACCGAGGACGTTGAACCATGAGTACTTCCCGTGCGTGCGTCGTTCTGTTATTGGTGTTAGTTTTCATACTGTCGGAGTTGCTGATGACTTCAGTAGATGCTTCGATGTCGTAGATCAAGTCTCCTTCTTGGTAAGGTAGAATAGCTGTTGTTGTTGTGCTGACTAGTTGGGTTCCGCTATCTTCAGGAACGGAACCTGGCCAGTGGATGATACAGTCTTGCGATGTTATCGTTAGTACGAGACCCTCCTGGGCTCCTGTTAGTGGTATCCCAAGCATTGGATTGAAAGACCTTTCGAACTGTCCCTGATAGGATTTTGCCATGTTGTCGAGCCCAAACGGAAAAGAACTCAACTTCTTGAAAGAACTCTAAATGTAATCCGAGTTATTTTGGGTTGTGCTCTGGAATCCTGCCGAAGAAGAACTCGGTTTCTTGAAAGAACTCGAATAAAACTCCACCTTGGACATGGAACTTGAATTCGAGTCGGATGCACGTAGCCGTGAAATCTGATTTGAATCGGATATCATGAGCTGCGCGAATCTTCTGGTGAGCTGATCCGTCGTAGTTGTCGAAATAGGAAATTCTTCATGATGATCCGGATCTTTGAGGAAATGGCCTTGAAGCTTGCCGTAGTTGTCTGTCTCGCAGATCCATGAGCCAAAGATGAAAATTGATCCCGTCGGGAAGATCATGTTATCGAGGTCCATCGAGCTCTCGGATGCAAAGTCGCCGAAAGGCCCCTACCTGGCGCGCCAGCTGTCGATGTTTCACCACCGATAGCCTGCCACGGGGATACCCGAGGCAGTATGTTCGGGCTTCAGCGTATGCGGAACTCGACGGTGAATGCGAGAGACAGTCGATTTATCCTGGTTCAGGCCCTCGACTATGGTCGAGTAACAACCCTACGTCCAGCCGACGTTAGCCTCTGCGTTGGATTGATTATGAAGTATCGTGTACAATTGTTGTTCTCTCCTTTTTCAGGAGCCCTGCCCTCCTTTATATAGCCAGGAGGCCAGAGTCCTAGTCGGTTTACAATGAGAGTTCCTAGTAAGATTACTGAATAGTACTACTACTAAGATTACATAGGAAGAATCCTAGTTAGACTAGATCTTCTCTTTCCCTTGCGGGGTATCCTGTGGGTCCCGCATCGACAGTAAGGTAATAAATTTGATTAAAATATAAAATTAATGTTTTGTCTCTAAGATAATTGGAAAGAGAATATATAAATGAATATAGTGCATATAAATTAGAATTAGTAAAAGTCTAAATTTAAAATTGCAAATTAGAAAAAAGTAGTAGCTTGATTTTCAAATTTTGAAAGACAAGTAAATAAAAACTTAGTATTAGTATAAGCTCAAAGAAGTTAGTGTTTCGTTTTTAGTGGCTAAACCTACCACATTAATCCTATACAACGAGATTGTAACAGACTAGCGATCTAAAGCTGTCAAACGATATATGAAAAATAAATAAATAAGCCATCACATATATAGAACAAATATAAAAAAGATGTGCATCTATAATCTATAAATGTATATTGTAAAATTTCATAAGAAAAAATTGTCTTGTAGTGCATATGTACCTGAAATTTGTTCTTTTCATATTAGTTTGTCCAGATGGAGTTTGAATCTCAAATTTTTGTGATAATGTACATCTAAAGATGTTCTATGCATGTGCATCATTTCATTGTTTTTCAAACTTCTAGGTATGTTTTTCTAATGGGGTTTTCATGATTCCATAGAAGAGGTGATTTGCATCACCAATAATTTCCAGAGCATTACAAGATTGAACTCCTGTGTGGTGTGTCTGTCTGACTGGCTAGCTTTGTCAGCACAAGGGCCGAGGTGAAGCCGTGAAGGCCGGCGTGAAGCCAAGACTTTGACTTGTCCGTCCCCTCTCCAATCACAGTAGTGTACGTATATCCATCTCAGCACCACTCGTTGTTTATATATATGCACCTCCATCAAATCATTTTGTCTCATCCTGTTTCCATTAGCGTAGACCAACCGCGGGCTAGGCCAACCAGTCCCGATCATCATCCCATGGCGTCCTCCTCCAAGCGGTCGCTGCCATGCGTGGTCCTCTTCCTCCTCATCGCTGTCTTCCATCATGGCTGCTCGTCGGCGATGGCCCACAGACCGTACTCCGGCGGCAGCCCGATGATGGAGCGGTTCCAGCGGTGGAAGGCGGCGTACAACAAGTCCTACGCCACGGTCGCCGAGGAGCGGCGGCGGTTCCGGGTGTACGCGCGCAACATGGCGTACATCGAGGCCACCAACGCCAAGGCCGAGGCGGCGGGGCTCACGTACGAGCTCGGCGAGACGGCCTACACCGACCTCACCAACCAGGAGTTCATGGCCATGTACACGGCGCCCGCGCCGGCGCAGCTGCCTGCGGACGACGACGAGGACGACCAGGCGGTGATCACCACGCGCGCTGGGCCCGTTGACGCCGTCGGCCGGGGCGCGCCGGGCCAGCTGCCGGTGTACGTGAACCTGTCCACCGCCGCGCCGGCGAGCGTGGACTGGCGGGCCAGCGGCGCCGTGACGCCTGTGAAGAACCAAGGCAGATGTGGTACGCACAAGTCACAACCCGTAAAGAGCATCATCATGTCATTCCGTCCTGGCACCTGTCATTTGCCACCTATTATTGCTCTCACCTGTCCCTAACCACATGCATGCATGCTTGTCACTGCCCAAAACACATGCTTTTGCCTGCATCTGCGTGTGCAGGGTCGTGCTGGGCGTTCTCGACGGTGGCGGTGGTTGAAGGGATCTACCAGATCCGGACGGGGAAGCTGGTGTCGCTGTCGGAGCAGGAGCTGGTGGACTGCGACACGCTGGACGCCGGCTGCGACGGCGGCATCAGCTACCGCGCGCTGCGGTGGATCACCTCCAACGGCGGGCTCACCACGGAGGACGACTACCCGTACACGGGCACCACGGATGCCTGCAACAGGGCCAAGCTCTCCCACAACACGGTCAGCATCGCGGGGCTCCGGCGCGTGGCCACCCGGAGCGAGGCGTCGCTGGCGAACGCCGTGGCGGGGCAGCCCGTGGCCGTGTCCATCGAGGCCGGCGGGGACAACTTCCAGCACTACAAGAAGGGAGTGTACAACGGGCCCTGCGGGACCAACCTGAACCACGGCGTCACCGTCGTAGGCTACGGCCAGGAGGTGGCCGGCGCCGGCGGAGACAAGTACTGGATCATCAAGAACTCGTGGGGGGAGAGCTGGGGCGACGGCGGATACATCAGGATGAGGAAGGACGTCGCGGGCAAGCTGGAGGGGCTCTGTGGCATCGCCATCCGCCCGTCCTTCCCACTAATGTGACGACATGATGTACATCCTTTTTTTCCTTTTTTATTTTAATTAAATAGTCAGCATATGATCGAGTCAAACTTTTTTTCTTCCTGCTATTACGTGTACTAGTACACTTGTTGTAAATAATAATCCACGGCACCTCGCGTGTGGCGTGTAAACTTTATTCTTGTGCGAAAACGACTTCTGGAAATGAATTACTCCTATGTACAACGTGTCACTGTCAATCGTCATTTACTCGCTTCAATAGACAACATCAAGCACTCATTATGAAATGTGGAACAACATTGGTGGTCGATAATGCCAAGATTCTGTTTGGATCAACTTTAAATTACAGTGAAGTGATCCAAGCATCACCAAACTAGTAGCAGGAACCCCACGCATTGCAGCAGGGCACACTACAAGAAAAAGTGTTATTAACGATGGGATATGTGGTCATTAAAACTTGATATGTGGTCGTTTTAACGACCACAAAAATGTGGTCGTCCATGGTCGTTAAAGGCTCCGTCGTTAATACTATTAACGACCACACACAATTTCCCGTCGTTAACTTTTCAACGACGGGATAATATGTGGTCGTTGATACTATAGCATTAACGACAACATTTATATTAACAACAACCACATGCGTCATCGTTAATATCATAGTGCCATCTACCATAATGCATTAACAACCACATTTGTGGTCGCTAGTTGTTTGTACAAGGTACTATATGGAGGGTAGCAGTGACCACTTTTATAGCATTAACAACCACACATTTATGACTAATAATTTTATATTGGAATGGCAATAGCATCAGCAACCAATATGCGACATAAACAATGGCATGCTTTCACAATAGGCAATTTATAGATGAATTAATTTGCAACATTCCACAAACTCAACTTCACAATGGTCCTCGATGGTTCATGTGACCAAGGGGGTAAATACAATCCAAAACATGAAACAAATACTAGCTGACTTAAGACTACAAATAACAAGGTAGCACTAAGCTATGCTTGAAGGGATCCACCCATCAAATGCCTTCTCATGAACAACTGTGAGGTCATGCTGCTAATGTTGCTCTTCATCTTGCTCCCTGCAATATGCAAATTTCATATCAACAACAAACAAATAAAATCAAATAAAGAGATCTGGTATAAATAATTTTTCTAGGTGTAGATACTTACAGATAATCACTTTTATTCATGAGCTGAACTAGCACTCATATTACGCTTTAATTCTGCCCATTCTTCTTCCATTCGGCTAACACGATTGGTAATCATTCGATTTTCCTCATGAAGTGCTCGATTATCTTCTTGAAGTTCTTTCTTTTCCTGTTCAGACTGTGTAAGCTTTTATATCAGTTCAGCTTTGGTAACAATCGGACTCCGTAAGTCTCTTGCTTTTATTCCACCACCATAACCAACAACATGGTCACGCCTATTTGATTCAAAGCACTTATCCATAAGTTCCACATTAGAAAGGGAAGGGTTCAGTAGCCTTTCCACCTCAATCTCTGCCTGTGAACAAAGCAATTAGAATTAGGTGCTTCTACCAACACATGTGTATTTATTCTTGTGTAAGAGGGATATATCCGAATACATTTGTAACTAATCTACAATAATGCCTAGCAAAATGAATCCAAAGGCAACTATAAACTTACGTGCTTGGTAGAGGTTTCAGAATCCACAAAGGTGCCATCCTTCATGCGAGTGAGAGAAAATAATTTATCCAAAGTTGGAGGATTGTTTTCCTTGCCACCCTATTACAGGCAGAACATCAAAACACAAGTAACGAGAGCTAATAACTGAAAAAGTGAGCGCAGAATACTATACATACATTGTCCCATATGATCTGTCTGTATGGTTTGCTACCACTGTGATGAAGAATTTTCAAGTTGGATCTGTTTTTAGAGTTTCTCTTGCTCTTATCCTACAGTTCCATGAAATAATTTTACTAACCATAGTCACAAGTGATAAAATGTGCAACACACAAGTTGTTACTATGTAAGTGAGAAGATTAACACTTACTATGAAATCCTTGCTGTAGAAATGTTCCTTGACAAGCCACTCCCAATCAGGTTTTTTAATCCCTTTAGGGCAGTTCTTAATAGCTTGCTGCATATTCCTTGCTGGCTTCACAAATTGCCGATTCAAGTCTCCACGCCAATTATTCCATAGATCTCTAGCGTGCTCCATGATCTCAGCTTTGTATACATCAATTTCAATGTCTGGATTTGCATTTTCAAACTTGTCCTGCATAGATATTAAACCAATGTTTCAATATGAGTACAAGATTCTTGAAGGAAAAAACTAAGTATACTGACTTATATATGTAAGGAAGCGTGTACCTTAATTGCATCAAAAATGTGTTTTTGAGCTGCTGCACTTATATCAGTCCATTTCTTCACTCTGATTGGAGTAATGTTAGAATCACGGACTATTCTACCCAACTGTCTTGGGAATGTTTTAGATAAAGCCCGATTGTTGTAGAACATTACTTTAATTTTCTCGCCTGCCTTTAGTTTTGCAACCTTCTTACATTTATTTCTTCCACGGCCTTGCCGTTTCTGTACTGTTTTGCCACCTAAAACATATACAAAAGAAGAGTCAAACTCATTTTGGTAAAGAAAAGTATTTTTACTTGGTTTAGTGTCCAGACCATTTGATGTATCTGCAGGTCGCTGCTGCTCTTGTACTTCCTCAGTTTCCATGTTGTCATTATCTGATAATTCATCTTAAAGTAAATGGTCCAAATGGAGTATCTATCACTAAATGAGTATTGTAACATGTGCACTAAACTCTTATTCCTGAATATGTTATTAGCACCACATTATGATTTTTCTTCATCTATGATTGGTAATTTTTGTCGCAACATGCACTGTCAAAAAATAAATGTTCATCTACAAAGTGTTCAACATAAGTATTTTTTTCCATACCATCCTGCATTGAACATGTAGAACTCTGTGGAATCCGTCTCCTTTCAGCATGCGTGTTTTGTTGATCAATGGCCCTGTGATCATCGCTACTCCTTGCAGCATGTGCCCTGTACTGATCAATAGGCCTGTTGCCATCTCTGCTCCTTCCAGCAAGCATCCTATCTTGATCAATAGCCCTACAGTCATCTCTACTGAAGGTGGCTGCAACACATAAGTGCTAACTGTAAATAATGAAAATTAGTTCGATATAGATTTTCTACTCATTTAAGATGCCAGAGTCTAACATTTGAACTTCTTTGTTTTCCAGTTCCATTGATGCCATTCATCTGTTGCTTCTTCATCATCTGAATTTTCGCTAGCATATGAAGAACATGGCTGACTTGCATATTTGGATTTCTTTGCTTTTACTATCCTATCAGACAAAGTATCTCCTCCATGTTCCGAGTCATCTACAGAAATACAATGTTAAGTGGAACAATAGGTTATGTAAACTATTTCTTAGACATACATTGTAATGAACTTTCAGTTAAATAGAGATAACTTAGATATAACATCCTTAACCTGCTTCTGGTACTTGAGTAGTTTTCCTGACTGATGTATGAACATTATTGGTGTCTTCATTTAGACTATTGTGGATTGTTGTGTCACTACTAATGTTTGGGTAGGTTCGCCTCACTTGCTGTTGACGAAGCAATCCATGACTTATGAACTGTGATCTTTTCAATGCTGCGACTGTGAGATTTCCATACCTGCCCCGTTGCATTGTGAGGACCTGCACAAATATGGACTTATGAACTATCGTTTATGTTAGGTTTTCTTGTAGTGGCAGCACGCCACTCCTCCCCTCTCCCGTGTCACTCCTCCTGGGGCAGCTCGGGCGGAACCACCAACCCTAGCGCTGCCGCCCCATCTCCTCCCTACCCTGCCTCTCGCCAACGCCCGAGCGGGTCGCCGGAGGTCCGTGCGAACGCGAGGAAGGTGGCGGCGGGGTTTCTCTCAAGCTCGGTTGTGGTTCTAGCATCCCCAAGCAACAATGGTTGAGACTCTCTCAACTCCGGCGGGCGAAGCAACATCCCCATGGCCAGATCTTCAAAGGACCACTGGATCTGATGGGTTAGGCCCTGTTTTTGGCCCTGCTAACCTAGGATGCGACGGTGGAGCTCATGGTGGCGGCTCAGAGGTTGTGGCTGGCGGCATGTGGGATCTCCTCGTGGTCTAGCGCATGCTCTACTCAGAGGATGGCTAGATCCATGAAGGGGGTGACCGGATCCGCATGCTGCCTGTGGCTCCGGCGTGCTTCCTGTGGCGGTGGTCCTCCTTTGGCTGGATCCTTGGGGCGGCCTGTTCTGGGTTGGTGGCGGCTGGTTCTGTGAGTCTGGCGCTAGCTCTGGGCTGCGAGGAGGGCGGTTGGGCGTGTGGCCGGGGATCGGTTGCTGTCGGGCAGGCCAGCTAGGCTTCTACCTCCCCTTCCCCTAGCCCCCTCCTTCTCCCCATCATCATCCTCTCCCTTGTTGCTAACCAGTTTGGCTGGTTCCGGCAGGGGGCTTAGTCCATCTTGTAGCTCTCTGTGGCAGCTCGGGTCAAAGAGTAGCCCCTTTGGTTCTCTATGTCCCATCTTTGTGATGGGTCGGGGGCGTCGTCATGCGGCTACGCTACTGTGAGAACGCTCACGGTACGCATGGTGGCGTAGGGACGCTCGCGATTGGCACTAGCATCTTCTTTCGTGATTGTCTCCTTTGTGGTGGCCAATGGCGGGCGGCATTGGATGGATGTGAGAGTTCATGGCGAAAGCCTGGACGGCGACATCCACGGACGTCATTTTCCTCCTTGGAGGCGTCCTTCTCGCACCTATTCTCGCGCTGAGCTGGGTTTTGCAGATAAAAACCTTCCCTCATGGGCCATTTGGCGTCATTTCCTTCTTGAAGGCGTCGCGAGGCGCTCCATTCCAACTGTTTGGCCTTGGTGGTGCTTCAGTTGGCCTCGCTGGTGGTGCTTGGCACAATTGTTTTGTTTTGGTTGCTCGAGTTTTTATTTTTGGCTAGTTGTGGCGTCCTCAGTTGCTTTAGTTGTGGAGTTGCTAGTTGGATCGTTTCATTTCGACCAAGTTGAGTTGCTAGTTGGGTTGTCTTTGTGGCAGAACCGCCCGAAATACCACATCTTCGGAGGCGCTTGTCTTCCACTAGACACTAAGCACTCCAAAAGCAAGCTACATTGGATGGTTCTGTCGGGCACACCCCAAGGGAGAACTCGAACAATCCATGTTTTTCCTCCAGGATACAATAATGAGAACGAGTTTACAATACTTAGTCCATTTCATACAACGAGAGTTCTCAGAAATACATTATTACACCACCAAGTTTAGAGTGCGGAATTTCAACAGCAGAATTAAAATAAACATCTAACGATAAGATACAAGGATCCGTCTGTGCCCACTAGAAGAATCCTCCACACAATAGCTACTCCTCAAGCTACACCTGTAACAGGGCTAAATAAATCATGAGCACACAATGTACTCGCAAGACTTACCCGACTAGTGGGAATAGTTTCCCGACTCCAAAGGATATGATAGGCTTTATGGTTTGCTGGGGTTCCTTTTTGCAAAAGCATTACTAGCAGTGAATCCTTATGTATGTATTTTATTAGCAGTCATGATTAGTTCATTAGCTAACCATTCTATGTAAGCACATGTTCTAATTTCAAGCAAGAGTTGAGCAATCAGATCCATTTCACCACCTTTTATCTTTCCATTCTTACTACGGTGCTAGAACATAGACAAGTCATACCGTATTACACGGCGATTCATGAACCAATGTAGCCCAGCTGGGTACATCGAAACACATGCCCCGCTTGTACCTCAGGCACAAGCAGGATCAACCCACCACTCTCCTGTCAAGGGGTCTAGGTCCCCATCCAAACTTGGACTCCAAGCCCCCACATATGAGTCCCGGACTCAGCGTGATGCTTAGACCTCCACCATCCCCACCTCCAATTAGTTAGTCCAAAAAGAGCCAGAACCCACGACAAGAGAGCAACGAGCCTTCCCGCTCCCATAAGTAAGTATATACTCAGGATAATAAGTCTGTGACCTGACTAGAATCCAATGCAACGACCGGTCCTTAACTGACATGGACAGAAAAAACAGTGTAATCAAGCTATGACCCATTGGCCGCGGGATATAACCTCTTACACACACCAATACCCGTACCATATCACTGCCCGATCTCCATTTCTTGTCATCATTTTATCATGAGAGTGATAATAATAATCACCTATTGTGAGTAACGATAGGTTACTCACGCTACCGATAGCCTAAGCATAGCAGCTACTCGACCTATGCTAGTAGGACTCATAGGTAGGTTATCTATGCATGTAGTTTCAATATAATTCCTATAACATAAATGCACATCACATATATATATCCAGTGATCATTCAAAATAAGGGTTATGCATCGGGGCTTGCCTTGGGTAGGTGGGGTGTCAGCTCAGTCAGTCAGTGGTGGCTCTGGGATCTCCTCCTGCATGAGAATCTCCTCCTCGAACTCGTGATCTCTGATGGTCACGATCTCCGCCAACTCGTTCTCTATATACATGCGATGATGATGCAACACTTAGTATTTTGGCAACAACAACTCTTAAAATAAGAATACACATGCTAAGCTACTAAGCTAGCTCTAATGACTAAAATACTAAGCTAATCATTATCTCTATCAAATAGATTCCAAGCTCACTCTACGAGTGCTTAATTTTTATAAACCCATATCATGTCATTATCCATTTAGCCTTAATGGGTATTTAGCTACCATATTAAATAGTCTATTTTTGGGCTACAAAAATTACAATGAGCACATAATAATACCATGAATCTACTATAAAAATTTTAAAGCTAAAGCTATCACCATTTTGCCAAAAAAATTCCTACAATATTTAACCTAATAATATTAAGCACTCTCAATTGATTTAATAGCTCCTTGTATCAACAAGTATATATATGAACTAAATAAACTAACAGATAGAGCACAATTTTAGGAACTTAATAAAATTTATTTTATAATTTTTGGACATCTACATTATTTTATATTAATTATCAAATTTCAGCTCAGAATTGAAATGAAAAGCTATTTCTATTTTTCCACGAAAAAGGTAAACCGCTTTCAGCCCAACGCGGCCCACGCAGGGCAGCGTGCATGCGCGAGCGCGCTGCGGCCCACGTGAGGCCGGCCTGTAGCGTGAGGCGGCTCACGGTGGGGAAATCCCGCACGCGCTGGCACATTAGCAAAAACGCCCCTGGACTTCGAGCAAAATAACCCGTTGTCCACGTTACTATTTCTATAGACAACGACTTTGCAACGAAACCCTCAGATATTTCTCCTCTTTACAACGGCAAGGCCCCCGGCCTTCCCCGCACGCTCCGGCGTGGCGAGCGGTGGCACTGGCGCTTGCGCCGGCCACACGGGACCCACGTTGACCTATCTACGAGGCCGACGCTCACCTAGGGTTCGACACGAGACGATGGGCAGCGGTTGCACGAGCCGGGACACCGTAGAAGGACCTCTCCACGACGGTGGGCACCCTACGACAATGGTGATGACGCAGCAACAACAAGGCAGTAGGGGTAGCGGGTGAGAAACGACAACTCACTAGTGACCTTACCGAGAAGCTGGCTCGGCCGGAGACGACCCGAGCGAGGCTGGCCATGCACGCGCTGCGAGGTAAATGGTGGACCACAAAGGCACGGCTGCGGTAGTGACACTAGAGTTGCAACTAGTGTGCGCATGACGAAGAGAGAGCTAAGGCGAGCTAGTGGCGCAGAGGGATTAGCACAGGTGAAGTGGGGGATGCTGGCCACGGTGCGGGCGGTGACGGGCCTTAACGGCACGGCTGCGGGCAAAGCTCCAAAATTGGAGCTCGGCGTGACGCGAGTCAAGGCGTGGTGGGGTCGGCTGGAGAGGGGCATAAAGGTAGAGACGCGAGCACGAGGAATTGATGAGAGGTGCTCGCTCTCTGGCTTCACCGTGACGCAACGCGACAGCGGTAGAAAATAGAGGGAAAGAGAGAGACGACGCGACAGGTGGGCTCGGCTCATCCTTGCCCTGGCGGGACGCGAGCGGCAGGAACAGGAGGCCCACGCGCCGACGCTAGCCGACAGGCACACGTGCCAGACCGACATGGTGCGCACGGTCGCAGCGCCTTAAATGGCATGGCGATGGTGGCTCGCCCACATGCGTGCGGTAGAGGCGACACGCACAGGGGCGGCAACATTATAGAGGTGCAGCAGACCAACGCGGACATGATGATGATGCAACAACAGCGGCAGCGTCACGATGCGAGGAGCAGTGGCGGACGCGATGGCAGCGCAGCGCGAGACGGGGCAGGTGGCAACAGCAGCGGCTCCGCGCTGTGGCTAGCGACAGCCGAGCCACGGCTGGTCGCGCGCGGCAGTGCGTGCACGTGCAACCATCACAGCGACGCCGAACGCCCGAGCGCGGTGATCGCGGCCACGCGACCAACCAGCCCGAAACCGGTAATGCACACGAATTTTAAAGCGCTCAACACGTCCAAACGGTTGCTCCTAAACCTAAACCGTCTTCACCATGCTCAAGATGGCACATGAGACTACCAAATAGAGCTATAACACTATACCACTCCTTAACCCAATCTCTCACGATAAATTGCTAAACATAGCAGTGTCTAACTATTGGCAGACTTGAAAATTTCTAAGTTTTTGAGCTGAATTTGATTTTCATTTGCGATTTCAAAGCTAGTGAAAATTTCTAAGTTTTTTTTCAACCGCAAGTATTTCATTGTCATCTACAAAGTTTGTACTTCAAACTTTATTTAAGTATCACATACATGTTCTATAGCATTTTTGCTTAATAAAAATATGTTTTAAACCCTAAGTGATATAATACGACTATAGAATCAACTTTCGTTTCGCATTTCTATTAATCGTTTCGAGTTACAGAAATTGATCTGTACACTCTATTACATCCATTAACGCATAAACATGATGCTCATGACATATTTTAGTAAATGATTTATGGTGTAACACCGAGGGTGTTATAGTCTTGACCAAGTTGGCTCGGTGAAGTTCACTGGAGCATTCAATAGTATGCAATTGTTAGTTGTTTGGTTGGAGTACCAAGTTAATTATATGGGATGAGTAGCATACTCTGCCCAGTTGTGTGGTTTTTGGGCTTTGTATCCACTCAAAAAACTTGGCCGACACTTGTTTTTCTTTTTCATCGCCTAATATAAATAGCGGCAAAGCTTTTGCCGTCCTTTCTAAAAAAATTACTCAACAAACTAAAAATGGTTAAGCATTTGTGGGGTCACTCCTAGCCTCCCACCTCGCTAAAGGCTAGGCAGGGGAGGCCGAGGGTTTCCCGTAGTGGTATGAATAAACGAAAGCGGGTTTAAGCAAAGGTAACCCAAAGGGAGAGCAGGCAATAAATGCGGATTATTTGCCCATTAAATTGCCAAAATCACCCTGTCTGAACATCAGCACTGTCGGGTATTTATAGGCCCATACCCGGGTATCGGTGAAATTACAAGAGGGTTAACAAATGCCTTGCAGAGCCAATACATCGCCCGATTGCATAGGAGTAACTTCTTGCACCCGTGGCCAAACTACCCCAAGCCCTAACAGCGCCGCGGCTAGCCTCTTGCTCTCCTCCGCTTCTCTCCTTCGCCGCACCAGGCGAGGGTTCTCCCGTCCTTCTGCCGGCTCCGGATTCTCTCCGCCATTCGTGACCTTCGAAGGTCTCTATCGCAGGTACCTAAAGGGAGAAATGGGAAAGAAACCTTCGACTACGAGGGCGTCGATGAGCAGACGAAGTATCGACGCGAGGTCGAGGGAGGTCAAGTGTCAGGCGGGGGTCCTGCTAGGGGCGCCTTCCCCCAACAGCATTATAGAACACCAAACTGAACCATTTCTTTTGTAATCCATCATGATTGTTTTAGGAATGAGAAGTACTCACAATCTTTTTTGGAACATAGCTAACCTTTGAATTTGTACCAATAATATGCTGGTTTTCATTGGCATATTGCTATTGCTATAATTAGTTTAATAAGCATCTGTGTTGCATTACAGGTTGCTATTGCGAAACAGTTCCATGCTATTTGTAATTTTCATATCTCTAGCATTCAAACCGTGCCATTCAAGGAATGTACACGACCTCTTTGCATTAGGATAGCTGGTGTGCTAGAAGAGATGTAAGCAACCCTATAAATGTAAAAAGAAATCAATACTTGCATTAGTAGTGTGACAGTTGTACGACATCATAACTTGATTACTTATCTAGGCTAGAGAATCGCAAAATAGGGAAGAAATCTAGCATGTGAATCCAGTATACAACCTTAAATCAGGGTGTGTTTAGTTAGGTGAAAGTTGAAATTTGGGCTACTATAGCACTTTCGTTTTTATTTAGTAAATAGTGTTCAATCATGGACTAATTAGGCTCAAAACGTTAGTCTCGTAATTTCCAATCAAACTGTGCAATTATTTTTTTTCGTCTACATTTAATGCTCCATGCACGTATCATGAGATTCGATGTGATGGGTACTGTAGCACTTTTTTGGATTTTGGGTGCCATCTAAACACGCGCTCAATAAACTCTAATTTTCAGTATAACTTACTTCCCATTACACAAAATTATTGTTCTGGTCATGAGACCGTACCTAACTCAATAAGGAGAGGAAGATACGCACATAATACCATTCCACCAACCAAAAATATTGTATTGAATATTTCAGTCTTAAATGATTTCAAATAAAAAAAGTTTCAACTACAAAGTTTTAGGTCTCATTGAGCTTTATAGTTCTGGTAAAGAGTGTGTTACTCTATCTGAGATTGTTTGAAAATTCCAGAAATTTGAATATCAAAACATGTGAGTTTAAATAGTTGAATATTTCAGACACTAAAAATCTTGAAATAAAAAACTTATTAACAACAAAGATGTAGATCAGCGACTACAACTTTGGTATTAAATGTGTAAACATTTAAGGTCGTTTAGAAATTTAAAATTTTTAAATTTCATAATCTATGAACTTAAAGCACATATTTAGGACTCTAAATGATTTCAAATAAAAAAAATTAACTATAAAGCTCTAGAGGTCAATATCTAAGGTTGTCTGAAAACTTTAAATTTTAAATTTCAAATTTTAAAATAATGAACTTAAAACAATATTTTAGAACTCCAAACTGTTTGAAACCAAAAACTTCTCAAGTTGTAGACCGTGTCGAGAACTATAATTTTGGTATAAAGTTTATCTTCATCCGAGTTCATATGAAAAAAAAATTATTTTTGGATTCAACTAATTATAGAGACGGACATCTTGAGATGTCTGTCTTTGAAGATTTATTTTTAGAGACCGACGCATCTCTATTAATAGTGATTATCAGACGAGCATCTTAAGATACCTGTCGCTGAAAATTAAGTTCTAGAGATGGCATCCTAAGTCGCTCTCCTCTACTAATTGATGATTTTCAGAGGCAGGCACCTGAGAACTCCCGACTTTATAAATGATTTTTAGAGGCGGTCATGTGCCTAGAAGCCGTTTGACGATTTACGGAGATGATCTCTAGATGTGCCCGCCTCTGACTGGCCGGCTCCTAAAATTATTTTTTTGGTAGTGCATGTTCCAGGCCAGGATTGGTCTTAGTTGTTACTGCGCCTCACCAGCTTTTGAACTGGGAGTGATAAATTTTCACCACCGGTTCGGACCAAATTGGAGTTGAAAAGGTGAAAAACATGTAAAAAAATGAAATTCGTAGTAGTGCTACCTAGTGGGCTGAATTCAAAAGATGAATACTTTTAGGTGATAGCCCAGTTCTATTAGGCCTGACCAGTAAAACTTGAAATATCAGATTTATTGAAAATCTATAGCGAATAATCTGAACCCTGAATGAAACAATTCAATGAAACAATTCAATGATTCATGACTAGGATGAATTGTTTCATTCATGACTATGAAAAAAATGAGTATCCTGAAAAAAAAATGTGTCTCATTTGTACGACAACAAGAATTGTACTTCCTCCATCCCATAAAAAAAAGTTATTCTCGCTTCCAAGAAGTCAACAATCTTTAATTTTGATCAAATACATATAGCAAAATATTAATTTTGTTGTACATAATTAGTATCATTGATAGATCATTGAATATATTTTCATAATATATGAAGATACAAATGATGCTAATATTTTCTATAAATCTAAGTTTGACTAGCACGAGTCCTATAGCGATTCTTTTTTATGGAATAGAGGGATTATTACTCTAGTTACATGCTCATCTTCCATGATTATTAGATTCGCTACTTTCACTTTAGCAACGAGTTGGTGATTGTTGCTCAAGATATTTGGCAGCCTAGGCCGGCGGCCCTGTTGCTTTTTCGCTCCCGTGTCGCTCCGTTTTTATCATCTTAATTATTAATGAACGACCTTTTCTCTTCAAAACGCTAAAATATTTGAACGGAGATGCTTAGGCACGGACGTCTTCTCATTTCGCATGCCCATGTGTGGCCCGCGCTGCCCCGATGTCTCCCGTGTCACCCAACCCCACGTGAGGATCGTCTGCCCGCTCGGCAGCACCCAGCAGCTGCACCGGCTGCTGCGGCAAAGTGGTCCCATTCAACATGTGCAACATCCGATTTATTTTTGTAACATTCAAATGAAACATTTACAATATATGTCCAAAATAACTAAAACCTTGCAACATATGTCTGAAACACTTGAAAAACACCAGGAAAAACTTGAAAACATGTGTGTTAGCCATTGCAAACATTGTAAGATCTGGATGAGAATACTTGCAATGTATACGTATGAAAACACTTGAAACACTTGCATATATATGCAATATCCAAATAAAACACTTGCAACATACGTCTGAAACAGATGAAACATTTGGAACATACACTTCAAACATATTATAGCAATTGCATCATGTGCAACATCCCGATCTACTTTTGCAACATGAATATGAAACATTTGCAACGTACCTCGAAAACATCTGAAACACTTGAAACATACGCTTGCAACATGTGCTTTCAGTGCAATGTCACCTTGCTGCCTGGACGAATGGAGGCTCATCATTGAGGAGCTCGACGCTGGCGCGGAGGTCGTCGTCGGCGCATGGAGCTCGCGACGGCGCGAAGGTCTGCGACGACGCATGGGAGCTCGTGGTGGCACGGAGGTCCAGCGGGGCATCTCACTGTCGGATGGAGTGTAGCCGCGGTAGGAGGTGCGACTCCAGGCGGGGGCTCGCGGTGGCCCGGAGGTCGGTGGCGGCGCATGAAGCTCGCGGTGGTGCGGAGGTACGCCGTGGGCATCTCGCCGGCGGATGAAGCGCATCCGCTGCAGGAGGCGTGACTCCAGGTGTGTGTGTGGGGGGTGGGTGGGGGGGGGGCGGTGGGCTGTGCGGGCTGAGGCGTGGCGTGTGGTGGGCAGCGCGGGCGGGGTGGGACGGCCCGGTCCGTCCGTTCAGACGCGGAGCATTTCTGTATTTGAACAGCAGGATGACGAAGTCAAGTGTGCCTGAAGTGACGAGGTAGAGCTGCTGTGGGGTAGTAACGTGGCAGTTTAAATGTGCTAGTGTTTCGAGTACTTTCTGATTTGTAAAAATATCTTAACAGCCTTGGCAGGAATGTATCAAAAAAAAAAAACTGTCTTGGTAGGGGCAGTCCATGTTGGTTGCTTGATGTTGGTTCGCTAGAATCAATTCAGAGTCAGAACTCTAGCTCGTGTTGGTTAGTGGTATAGCCGCAGGTTTCTTACTTGCTCTGAAAACACCTATATTTCCATTAGTGACATAATGGAAATAGGATTTCCTCTCGTGGAAAAAATGCTAAAATGTTTATTTAACGGCAAAAGAAGTAGGCCTTATTAACCTTACTTTTTTGGACCATTGATAAAATTTAAGCTTAGCAGAGTTTTTATTTGGACCCATAAAAGTCGGACACCCTCAAATCTAGAGATGGAAACAGGACAGGAAATTTTGACCCAAAGTAGGACACCCCTCAAAAGTTTAATCTCCTCCTCAAACACCTTTGTTCTTATGGCTCACCAAGACTCCTGCTCTGTCTTCACGATTCACCCACCAGTATTTGCACAGACACTCTCCTGTGTGCCACCCCAATCGCACAACCTTTGATTTTGTACGTATACGTAAGATCCACCCTCCTCGTCAACCGAAATCAGATTCCTGGCCTCTCCTGCTTTTCGCACCGAATTCGGCCTCCTAGTCGGAACCCTAGCAGTCCTCAAGCTCTGGCCATCTTCACCAACTTTAGTCAGCCACCACCCTCTCCTACCCCGAGCTCCATACTATCCCAACTCCAAGCTCTATAGCCACCCCACCCTGAGTTTTTTTGACGCCCGCGAGTTGGTTACTTAGCCGCCCTGGTCTTGATCTCGAGCTTGTCCTCCCTTCCACGTCTGCCACCAACCGCCCTTCTTGTTGACCGTGGACTGTTTGGTTCGGGCTTAGGCAAGGCAATGGCAACGGTAAATCAGTAGCGCCGTGATCCATTGCAGGGTAAGAAAAAACGACATTTGTTGGTTGGATTTTTTAATCTCTTCCATTTCCTTAATCTAGTTTGGCTAGCCGCAACAACGTTCCATGCAGCATGATGCCTCGTGGAAGGGAACCGCTAGCTACTGCACGAGTAGGGGCTGATCGGGCGAGAACAACATCAGATAACGTCTGGAGCAAAGGGGTAACGAAATTGTATGGGCCCGTATCTATTCATGGTGTAATTGATTGCAAACCAAACGAGAAGCAAGGGGAAGGGGTTCCATTAGCGCTGGGAACCAATTACTGGCCAAAATGACCGAACCAAACATTACCATATATGTGAGGAGACAAAAAGGGAAAGGGAAAAAAAGGAAAAAAACATACTATGTAGCATCTAATAACATGTAACGCCCCAGGCCCGCCACACGGTACAGGCCCACTCTACCGAGGGATGGGCCCCACCTACGTAGCAAACCGTTTACGCTTTTGTCCTCACTTCGCGTAAAACGGTTAACCGAAGGTTTCTACGCGTCCTTGGCCTGGCTATTTAAGCTGGTTCGGCGAACTCTGAACTACAGATACGGTACTAAACTTCGTTAGCTACAGTAACTCACATCACCTTGTCGCTACAGTACTCACAATTCGGCCCGCCCCATCAGACTGGCCCAGCTAGGCCCATCAGCGGGGTCTCACATACACCCACCCTTTAGGATTCGACGTCCTCGTCGAGGGCCGAACCAACCTACCAAACGGGGCAAATGTCCAGGACCGATTCTCTTGGCCCACGTTTATATTCCCAGCTCCGATTCTCTTGGCCCACGTTTATATTCCCAGCTCCTCGGCCCAAGTGCCAACCTGTCCGAGCTCCCGAGTCATATATCCGTGAAACCGCGAGACTCTCTTGGCCTACGTCCATATTCCCAGCTCCCCGGCCCAACTGCCATGCTCTTGTAGAGCCATGCGCAACCTGTCCGAGCTCCCGAGCCATATGTCCGTGAAACCACGAGAGTTGGCTCTGAATACCATTTGTAACGCCCCAGACCCGGCACACGGTACAGGCCCACTCTACCGAGGGATGGGCCCCACCTACGTAGCAACCTGTTTACGCTTTCGTCCTCGCTTCGCGTAAAACGGTTAACCGAAGGTTTCTATGCGTCCTTGGCCTGGCTATTTAAGCTGGTTCGACGAACTATGAACTACCGATACGGTACTAAACTTTCGGTAGCTACAGTAACTCACACCAGCTTGTTGCTACAGTACTCGCAATTCGGCCCGGCCCATCAGACTGGCGCAGCTAAGCCCATCAGCGGGGTCTCACATAACAAGTGGGTCCCAGGTATCAGAATGAATTTGGAGGCTAAAAAACACGGCTCTTGGAGTTATTATGTTAATAAAACTTGACTCTCAAAACTAGCAGCAACCTGATCCCCTTAGGCTTGCTCGGTGCCAACCAGCGTTTGAGTCCTGGACTATGCGCTCATCTCTCACCTCGGAGATTTATTCTCCGTTAACAATTTTAGTTGCCTCTGACGTAGACGTGCCACGATGGTCAAGTGACGTGCCCGCCACACTCGGAGTCCGGTGATCTTCGAGTATCTCTCAGTTGCGTTCGTTGTCTATGTATAGTTATATCACTACTACACAATGTGGCTTTAGTCCCGGTTGGGAAAGGCCTTTTGTCCCGGTTTCCCAACCGGGACCAGCATTCCGGGATTAAAGGTGGGGATCTTTAGTCCCGGTTTGCCACAACCGGGACTAAAGATCCTCCCAGCTTAAAAAAAAATAATGCCTTCCACCGCTGCGCCCCGTGAGATTCGAACCCAAGACCTCATGCACTGCCTCGCGCGAAGCTTACCACCCCACCTACACAACACATCTGACAATGGATGTGATGCTTTCCTTTTGAACTAACCCATCGGGGGACCTTTAGTCCCGGTTGGTGTTACCAACCGGGACTAAAGGGTCCTTTAGTCGGGGTTGGTGTTACCAACCGGGACTAAAGGGTCTACCTTTAGTCTGGGTTGGTATTATCAACCGGGACTAAAGGTTGGATGACTTTTTAGTCCCGGTTGGTGGCTCCAACCGGGAGTAAAGAAACATTTAGTCCCGATTGGTATTACCAACCGGGACTAAAGATCCTTCAGTCCCGGGGGTAAAAAATACCGAGGCTAATGCTAAATTGGGACATCGTTCTAAAGTCTGTTCTCTAGTAGTGTATGTTTGTTCGTATACCGTGTGTATATGAGGTGTGCGTGGGTGTAATGGTGTGTGTCTGTATCCGAACAGATTCTACAACTGTACTTAAGATGAGAGATAATTTTTTTTAAAAAAAATAGAGACCTTAGTCCCTAAAAAAAGAGAGACATTAGCTCAAGGTGCTACTAGGGGGAGTTGCTATGGCTAGATAGAGATGTGTGGGTCCGTGGCTGTAGCGCGCCCTTTTACCACCGGACGGACAGAGGTCTCTTCCGCAGCAAGGCGGACCCCATCCCACGTCACACCTCCTGAAAACCGGATAGGCTCCCCGTAATTAACTGCAATGGACTACTGTGAAGAAGGAATCCATACAGCAAGACCCTCCGTTCGATTTTTCAAAAGAAGAGAGTGACAGAACATCATCAGTGAATAAAGGAAGCAACGAAAGAGGACCGAACCCAGCCTAAAACCCCACGTACACTCGCAAAAGTCACCGTGGAGAAAGGAGAAAGAATCCATATCCACCGCCATCCAAAGGAGAGACATGATACTCGTGTCGATCATGGCGGAGCTGCTGGAGACGTACACGGCGGCGGTGGCGCGCGCCGTGGAGCGACTGCTCTCTGCCGCGGCGCCGCGCAGCGTCCTGCCGCGCCGGGTCCGGTTCCTCGTCCTCCGGAGCCTCCCCTCACAGCCCCACCGGTTGCTGCGCCGCCGCCCCATGCCGTCGTCGCCGTCGCCGTCTTTACCCGCTGATCTGCTGTGAAGTAGTAGCTTCTTGATGGCTGCTGCCTGCTGTACTGGTCTACTGGACGCGGCGTAATTCTACTGCTTCTCTTTTACACCTCGCAGTGTTTTGGTTGCTCGCCGTGCGTGGATCTGTTTTCCATTCCATTCGCTAGACTCTCGAGCCAACCGGCTGGGTGGATAGATGCGATACGTATGTAATAGTGCAGGCTGCAAATTGCCTGTATTGACTGCTGTGTATATGTTTTTAGTTGTTATATATGTTTGCAGGTTAGAAATTCCCAGATATGATTAACAAATTTCGAGCAAATCGAGTTTTCTTTTCCCGTGATTTAACGTTGACCAAAAAAAAAAAACTGTGAATAGCCTATGTGTGTTCTATATTCTCTCTCTAGCTTCAAGGCCCTAGGTGCTGTTTGGTTTGGTCGTTTATCGGCGTGATCAGATAACACCGTGAATCAATCGCGTTTAGTTTGCGTTTGTTTAATATGTGACGTAACCTGATGCAACGGATCTGTGGCTTTACAAATCTGGTTGCGCTCCATTTTTGGTGATAACAGATCGCAAGAGGATTTGGACACCTAGCTGCTCAACCAAACACAAGAAGTAATTAGAGATATCTGTTCCCGTTTCCGTAGATATCTGTTCCTTTGCGTTGTCTATACGTACGGCTTGTGAAACCAAAGAACATCTTATTTCTTGCTCAACATGTCACATCGGAGCATCCCAAAGATAATTTTTTTTGATCGGGCATCCCAAAGATAATTGGCAGTGTCACTATCTTTGAGTAGCGCCTTCATGACACGTGCGGTGCGGGACCGTCCATGTACAGAGGTAGCAACGGGTATCCTAACGTATAGGGTTAGGTAGCGTCATCTCGTATAATTTCTCTCCTAACCTTATATTATTTAAATTATTTTTTAGAATTACACAGTGTAACGTAGACGCTTACAACACTCACGTACACTCACCTCTATCAACACATGTACGCAAACCCTACCTCTATGAGATTTAAAATAATTGTCATTGTTATTTTCCAATACACTTTTTTCTTTTCTTGTTTGAAATACAAGATTCTTTTTCTGTTCTGCTTCTATGAAATTGAATTGATTCTTGTGAAATTCCTATGTGTAAATCCCGTAAAATTCATGGGTTCTAAATAGACCCTGCATCTCTAATTCTATTTGTAGGAGTACTAAGGTTTTTTTATCTTGAACATTGGTATCTATGATAGATCCTAAAATATCTGCTATTCTGGTCAGAGAGGTCCCTATACTCATAAGATAAAATTCTAGTAGGTAAAATATCTACAATCGCACATATGTCAAATAATTTACCTATATCTTTTACCATGCTCTCTTTATTGCCACCTATATTGTTTATATGTGAACATATATCAGCATTGTTGGTCTAAACCTGTAAAAACAAACATAGCATAAAATGACTGCAACTAACAACGAGTGTTGTGGTCAAAATAGATTTTATAGAGGTGGTTTTTGCAACCCTTGGTACCCACACATATCTAAAAATCAAGTATTATTAGCAAAGGAAAGTATATACCTATCCCTACAAATTGATTTTTAGGACAAGTTGGTAAGGGGGCACCACAAACAATGATAGATCTGTTGGCTCATAGAAATCCACAATGTCATTTTGCCTAAAAGAGAAGAAAAGAGAAAAGCACTATCTCTTCATCGCACGCAAGACTCAGACGTATCACGAGGCCGCCCACCCATATCATCCCTTCCGTCTAATTCTCACTAAGGCCTAGTTTGGAAACTCAAATCCTTTAGGATTTTAAACTTCTTTTAGGGTGAGCAATCCATGAAAGTGTTATTTGAATAAATCATTTATGCCTCACTCGACACAGCTTCGCCAACCGCTTCATAAGTTATTGCGAAGTGTTTTATTTTTGCTAAACACTCTTTTTGCAAACAGCTTCATGAATAAAGCTCCTTAAATCATGCTCTTACTAAAGAATGGGGTGGGATGGAGCTGAAAATATTAGTTTTTCATAGCTTTCACATAGGTGGGTCTTATGTGGGATTCTGTGAGAGTATATTTTAAGAAAATCTACGTACGGAACTGTTTTTTAAACAGCAGTTTACCAAAACAGCTTTAATTTCACCGAAAAAACTGCTCGTGAAGCTAACAAAAAAAACTTCCCAAGTAAAGCTAAGCCGTGCAAGCCGGATCAAGTTGCGAGGTAAGCGACGGTGCAAGACTGTTTCTTTCCTCTGCCTCTACCCCTGAAGCATAAATCAAGCAATAATGCCGGAATGATTTAGCCGACGTGGCGTCGGCTCACTCTTTGAATTGTTATATGGTCTCAAATAGGCCCACGATAGATAGAGCAAACAAATATGACAGAATACACAAGTAATAATTAGGCCACTTCGGTGGTGCGGCACAGGACCAGGAGAGCAGAGCGCGCGTTCTGGTCTTTCTGGATGGCCATGGCGAAGCCGACCGTCGTACTCCTGCCGGTCTGGGCATCCGGGCATTTCATCGCTGCGCTCGAGGCCGGCAAGCGCCTCGTTGCCGCCCTCGGCACCGCCGACTTCTCCCTCACCGTCTTGGTCATGCGGCCCCCGACGCCCGAGTCCGCGTCCCAGGTCGCCGCGCACGTTGCGCGCGGGGCCGCCGCTGCCGAGCCCATCGGCTGCGAGGTGAGCTTCCATCACCTCCCCGCGGTAGACCCGCCCACGGGCTGCACCAGCGTGGAGTATTTCACCTCGCAGTACATCCACCTCCACGCGCCGTACGTCAGGGCCGCCGTGGCCGCGCTACCGGTGCCCGCCGCCGCGCTCGTCTTCGAGTTCACGTCGACAACCATGTTCGACGTCGCCCGGGAGCTCGGCGTCCCGGCGTACGTCTACTTCGCGTCGTCCGCCGCTATGCTCGCCCTCATGCTGCAGCTGCCGGCAATCCACGACGTGATGATGCCAGAGGAGTTCGGGGAGATGGAAGGCCAGCACGTGCACGTCCAAGGCTTGCCGCCGGTTCCGGCGTCGTGCATGCCGGCGTCCGTGATGAGTAGGAAGAGCCCGAGCTACGCGGACACCGTGTACCACGGCACGCGCCTCGCGGAGGCTGGTGGCATCATCGTCAACACCTCGGAGGAGCTCGAGCCGGCGGTGCTGGCGGCAATCAACGACGGCCGGTGCACGGGTGGACGCCCCGCGCCGCCGGTATACCCAATCGGCCCGGTGATCCCCTTGTCCGATGCTACGAGTAGTGATCACGAGTGCCTCAGGTGGCTCGACGGGCAACCACGGGCCTCTGTTGTGTTCCTCTGCTTCGGGAGCCTGGGGTTCCTGAACGCGGAGCAGGTGAGGGAAGCCGCTGCTGGCCTCGAGCGCAGCGGGCAGCGCTTCCTGTGGGTTCTTCGCTCGTCGCCGCCAGCCGCGGCGACGGCGTCTGCCCACCCGCTGGCCGAGCATCTCCCACCAGGGTTCTTGGACCGGACAAAGGACCAGGGGCTCGTCTGGACGTCGTGGGCGCCGCAGAGGGAGGTCCTGGCCCATCACGCCGTGGCCGGCTTCGTGACGCACTGCGGCTGGAACTCGGTGCTCGAGGCCTTGTGGTCGGGCGTGCCGATGGCGCCGTGGCCGCTGTACGCCGAGCAGCACCTCAACGCGTTCGAGCTCGTGGCCTCCATGGGCGTCGCGGTCCGGATGGACGTGGACAGGAAGAGGAGCAATTTTGTGGAGGCAGGGGAGGTGGCGCGGGCCGTGGGGTGCCTCGTGAGCGGCGGCGACGAGGAAGAGGAGGGCAGGCGGGCGAGGGAGCGGGCCTCGGCGATGAGGGACGCGTGCCGGAGTGCGGTGGCGCAAGGTGGGCCATCGTTCGCTTCGTTGCACGGCGCTGCCGCGGCCGTGCGGCATCGGTTGGAGGCGGGAGTGGACGCGCAGTTAACGGGAACAGCAATTTTACATGGTGGTGATTGACGCGTAAACATCCCCTCCTTCGCTCACTCCAGCTTTTGAATTTTGATGTAGTATATACCCGCTCAGTTGAGCACATAGGAAGTTACAGTGCCGTCGGTTGATACAGGGCCGCACCTAGGATTTGGAGGCCCCTGAACAAAATACACACGATGGGCTCTATAATTCAAGAAAATCAAGCATACTTTCACTTAATTATAAAGCTCCAGAATAAATATGGGTCCTACACTACTAAGAAGAGATCAAATCTAAATGCTAAAAGGGTAAGTAGTAGTACTCAAGTAACAAACTAGCATCCCTAGCGGCTAGCATAGTAGTATCGTGGCACGAGAAAGCAAAATGGCAAAGAGAAAAATGAACAGACCAGGGAAGCTAAGTTGCCAAGTAGGCTGGTGGTTACGTTGGTGAGTTGATCCAATTAGCAAACTAGAAATTGCAACTTGCAAGCCTTTTTTTTTTGATATGCTACATTTTTTCTATTTAAAAGATTAGCTATTATTTATTAGTACTTACTATAAATTTGGAGGCCTTTAAATTTTTCGAGGCCATGAACAGTTGCCCACCTTGCTCATGTCAATGATATAATCATATAATAGGTAGGTCTCACCGTCTGTTTATATAGGCATGAAATCAGAGATACGAACGGATTTTATGGATACCGAATACAAATAATTGTTTCTTTTTTTAGGACAGACTGATATCAGAAAATATTCGTTCTGTCTTCGTCCCTAGGTTCATAGAATAATTGATTATTTGATTTGCTTGCCAACATAATTTTATTGCGTGTTTGGCTGTCTTCCCAGCCTAGCCTAGCTCGCATCATGGACACGTCGCCAGACGAGCCTTACCAGGAATGCGATACCGCAAAACACGCGCCGAGGTCTCTTGAGACCTGAAATTGTTTACATCAAAATTTAGGAGAAAAGCGTGGGAACTCGCATGCTTTCAAGATTGTGCCAATCAAGGAGTTGATTGAGTAAGGATTGATATCTGCTGGGTCGAATGCGACACTGGGATCGGTTCTCTCCGAATGACGTCAGCAGATAACGATGACGAAATATAATTGGCATCGAGAAGATACATATCGGACTCTACAAAAGGGGAAAGATTAGAGTCCAAGTTACCTTAAAATAAGAATGTTTTCTTCGTACCAAAGATTGTACTGAGTCGTACTCGAGTAGGATTCGTTTTTAGGCTCCGGGTATAAATACCAAACCTCGGCTATTGTAAAAGACACACAATCAATCAAATACCAGTTATTTACTTTTTTTGGCTTCGGCCACCCCTTAGGAGTAGGAGTAGAGTAGATCTCGGCGAGTTCTTCAGCAAGTACGGCTGCATCGATCCGGTCGACCTCCACTGCTTGTCTGTAAGTACCGTCATGGCTTATACCTCTGTTCGTATGGCTGTATTGATCTGGTCGACCTCCACTGTGACTTTGGTATGAGTTAGTTATCGACTCTTGTCTAATTCAAGTACGGCTGCATCGATCCGATCGACATCCACTGCTCAAACTAGATTAATGTCAAGTTATCGGCTCTATCTAAGGGTGGTGTTCCTTCGGATAGATTCATTAAGTTACCGATATTGCTTATTGCTTCTATTATTTATTTAATTACAGCAATATCACTTCGCCCGATTGAGATTGATCTAGATCGGCCTTATATCCTTTTTAACCCATCGTTTGTTAATCTAAAACTGATCTAATCTGTACTTTAAACGATAAGTTATGTTTTATCGGCTGTTTTACATCAATCTTGATCGTGCATAGCGTGCGGTTAAGGCGTGTTTGACCTTGAGTAGATCTATTGGCTAGCGAAAATTGTTCCATGGCCTGTTATCACGGTCTGTGCGATTCTGCCTCACACCCCACTGTTAGCACCGTGGAGTGGGCATCGTTATTTGGTAGATTTGTTCCTGTGAGGGCATGACCTTAACTGTGCGCTATGCCTAAATCGGCTGTTTTAGCCGATATCGAGCGCTTTTACAAATAGTTCGCATTACGAGATCATTAAAGTAGCGATAGGTTAAAAGATGTGTTAGCCCCATGATCTTATTATTGTATTACGGCCTGCATGATTCTGCCTCATGCCCCACTGATATTAGTAATAAGTTAGGGTCGTCGAGTCTATTGTTGTTTCTACGGCCTGCATGATTCTACCTCATGCCCCACTGGTCATAGCGATAGATGAGATCTAATATGTTTATTAGATTTATCTCTATTAAATGGTTGAATGATGATGAACTGTTTCTTTTATAAAGGAGTTCGGTTACTTGCAGTCATTGGCTTAACATGAGCTAATTATTGTTAATATCCTATTACCATTGACCGATATTTGTTTAAAGAATGATATTCATCCCGAATGATAATCAATTCTTCTTATATAACCCCATGAGCTTTAACCGATTTATTCTTATGAATATGCTGGAATCGACTATTTAGTCGATCTCCTTTCATATCGGCTCTCAAAGCCGCACATTCGGGACTGTCTGGCAACACCGGCATGTTCCGCCCTTAATTACTGATAACCTTTCTCTTCTTGTCAATTACAGGGTCAAATTGACTGGCACGTCTCGGAAGGATTGCGCAGGATCGACCATCCCTGCGCTGAAGCTAGGCGGATCTATAGCTCCATCGAGCAGACCCTTCCGACTTGCTCGTGTGTCCTCGGCACGGGACGAAAATTCCGTGTCGACACACGTTTCTGGCACGCCTGGTGGGACCCCAATCGTCATGGCGGTTCACAACAACAACGACATCCTTATGCTGCATTGTGAAGATCTACCTAATGGGGATAAGGGTATCATCAGCAAAGCTATAGAAGAGTTTCAGAACAAATGCTTGTTGTCCTACACCAAAACACGTGCCAACACAATTGTTTAGAAATTTCCACTACCAAGAGTTCTACTACACGGGCAGACGGATACAACTGAAGATGAAGACATGCATTTCTTTAAGAAAGTAGTAGAAAAATCTATTCGTGATGCCATATCAAGCCATAACGAAGCTTTCTTGGACATATTCCACAACGCCATGAGAGAGGCGATTCATGGGTTTCCAGTTGGTCAAGGTGGGTCGGCTTATTACAACATTCCAGATCCATCGACCCAAGGGACTAATCAAGTCGGTACCAGCCATCAAAAAGTAGCACCAGCTAGTAATAGTGATGTTTAGGCAGTTCAAGCTTCATCTGAATAGGCTCAAGGAACTACTGCGAATCAGATACAGTATAATCCTGGACCGCCAGTACAGCATGTGCAACAGCTGGCGAGGCAAGGTCAGAACCAAGTGATCAATTTTGGCACATCAAGCCACATACCGTCGTCAGCTCAAAAAATAGCACCATCAATTCAAAGGATCCATAGAGATATAGATCCTTATGTCTACAATCAGAGACTTCAAGCAGTAGGCCAGCAAAGAACCCAACAGATCGAGATTCCACAAGGGTATCATTATGGCATAGATTATAACACCCTTCACATGATGCCAAATCCAGGATATCAAGGCACATGGGATTTCAATCCACAGTTGGGTCAGCAGGTGCAGAGGAATCCAAATCCACAAGCTGGTGAGTTATTGCTGAGGGTGACCGAGATGATGAAGAATCAGTTTAGTCTGAAGCCAAAAGGGCTGACTTTTTCGTACAAACGTCCATATCCAGAATGGTATGATTTGGTTGCTCTTCCCATAAATTACAGGCTTCCAGAGTTTGCTAAGTTCACTGGCCAAGATAGTACAAGCACGATAGAACATGTCAGTCAGTATCTTACACAATTGGGCAAACCATCAGTTGAGGATGCCCATCGAGTTCGTTTCTTCTCCTTGTCCTTATCAGGCCAGCCTTCACTTGGTTTTCATCACTACCAGACAATTCCATTGCCAATTGGGCTGACCTAGAGAAGAAGTTTCATATATATTTTTACACTGGGACTGAAAAAAAGAAGATTACCAATCTGACAACTATAAGACAGAAGACTAATGAATCAGGCACTGAATTTCTTCAGAGGTTCCAAGAAACCAGGAACTTGTGTTTCTCCTTAAACTTGGCTGATGATCAACTAGCTGCTTTAGTTATTCAAGGAATGCTGCCAATGTAGAAAGAAAAGCTGCTGGGACAAGAATTTGATAACTTGGGTCAATTGGCTCAACCAGTGGCAACGCTCAATAGCCAATTCCAGAGTATGCGTAGAGGTACCCGATTTTAGAAAAGTACCACAGTGGTCGAGGATTACAATCCATACTCAGTCGATGACGGTTATGAAGATGAAGAAGAGGTTGTTGCGGCTGAATGGAATTGGGGCAAGAAGACAGTAGTGGTGCCAAATCCTTGGGGAAGAGGAGTCGAGGAGAGCTATGACTTTGATGTCACTAAATCAAATAACCTCTTCAATTTCTTGCTTGAGAAAGGGCAGATCAAGTTGCCCGATGGTCATGTCATGTTGCCCCCTGATCAGTTGAAGAATAAGAAGTTCTGCAAGTTCCATAATGCTACTTCTCATTCCACCAACGAATGTAGAATTTTCAGACAGCATATACAGAGGGCTATTCAGCAAGGGAGGCTCAAATTTGACACGCCTCGAAAAATGAAAGTCGATGATAATCCTTTCCCAGGAGACCAAAACATGGTTGATGCTGGGCTACTCAAAAGAAAGACTAAGGTCCTAACATCAACCAAATCAAAAGAAGTTGGATCAGTCGATCCCAAGATGCAAATATCGGCTGACGAGTACAGAGAGCTTAGAAGACGTCACGCCAAGCAGAAGAGCCGATACGAGTAGGGGGAGACGTCAAAAGATGGGACGACAAAGCCACGAGGTACATCTTGGATCCTATTGAATAAATCGCAGCGGCAGAAAGAAAAGGATTATCAACGTTGGTTAAAGGATCAAGCATACCAGCATCAACTGAAAGAAGAGAGGTCCTAATGGCTAGAGGGGGGGTGAATAGCCTAATAAAATTTCTACAACAACACTTAACAAAATGGTTAGACAATTATGAGGCAAAGCAAGTGTTGCGCTAGCCTACTCAAAATGCAAGCCACCTACCACAATTCTAGTTTAGATAGTATCTATTCACACAATAGCTATGACACTACTCAATGTTAGTGTGCTCTCAAAGGCTAACTAAAGAGCCACACCAACCAAGCAAGCAAGCTCTCACAACTAGCTACACTAAAGAGCTTGACAACTAGTTTGCGGTAATATAAAGAGAGTGATCAAGAAGGTTATACCACCGTGTAGATGAAGGAACCAATCAATCACAAGGATGAATAACAATGAAGACAATCACCTCGGAATCAATGATGAACACAATGATTTTACCGAGGTTCACTTGCTTACCGGCAAGCTAGTCCTCGTTGTGGCGATTCACTCACTTGGAGGTTCACGCGCTAATTGGCTTCATATGCCAAACCCTCAATAGGGTGCCGCACAACCAACACAAGATGAGGATCACACAAGCCACGAGCAATCCACTAGAGTACCTTTTGGCTCTCCACCGGGGAAAGGTCAATAACCCCTCACAATCACCACGATCGGAGCCGAAGACAATCACTAACCTCCGCTCGACGATCTTTGCTGCTCCAAGCCATCTAGGTAGTGGCAACCACCAAGAGTAACAAGCAAAATCTGCAGCGAAACACAAACACCAAGTGTCTCTAGATGCAAACACTCAAGCAATGCACTTGGATTCACTCCCAATCTCACAAAGATGATAAATCAATGATGGAGATGAGTGGAAGGACTTTGGCTAAGCTCACAAGGTTGCTATGTTAATGAAAATTGCCAAAAGGTGTGAGCTTCAACTGGCCATGGGGCTTAAATAGAAGCCCCCATGAAATAGAGCCATTGTACCCCTTCACTAGGCACAACACGGGCTGCCCGAACGCTCCGGTTATGCTAACCGGACGCTGGACCTCAGCGTCCGGTCGCCCGACGACAGCCACGTGTCCTGACTTCAATGGTTACTTGAGTTCACCGGACTCTGTGCTATAACTGACCGGACACTGAACCACCAGTGTTCGGTCGTTTCCAGTAAGGTTCTAGAAACACCTTTTTCCCACCGGACGCGTCCGGTCAAGCACGACCGGACCCTGCCATCGTTCGGTCAGAGACCCTAGCCTCTGTGCGCTGCCCGACAATAGTACCGGACACTCCCCGCCAGCGTCTTGTCACTGAGTGACCTAGCGTTTGGTTGTTTGACCGACGCCAGCACCTCTGCTGTTACAATTGACCAGACACGCCGGTTCCTCTGGGACCAGCGTCCGGTCACCTTGTGACCAGCGAGACTAACTCCTTTTCACCTCTAACTTCTTCACCCTTGCTCAAATGTGCCAACCACCAAGTGTATCACCTTGTGCACATGTGTTAGCATATTTTCACAAACATTTTCAAGGGTGTTAGCATTCCACTAGATCCTAAATGCATATGCAATGTGTTAGAGCATCTAGTGGCACTTTGATAACCGCATTCCGATACGAGTTTCACCCCTCTTAATAGTACGGCTATCAATCCTAAATGTGATCACACTCTCTAAGTGTCTTGATCACCAAAACAAAGTAGCTCCTATGGTTTATACCTTTGCCTTGAGCTTTTTGTTTTTCTCTTTCTTCTTTCCAAGTCCAAGCACTTGATCATCACCATGGCATCATCATCATTATGCTATGATCTTCATTTGCTTCACCACTTGGAGTGCGCTACCTATCTCATGATCACTTGATAAACTAGGTTAGCACTTAGGGTTTCATCAATTCACCAAAACCAAACTAGAGCTTTCAATCTCCCCCTTTTTGGTAATTGATGACAACCCTTATACAAAGATATGAAATAAAATTCAATTGAATCCATGTTACTTGCCCAAGCATATTTACCATGTGTAAAAGAATATGGACAAGTTTCATGAATCCTAAATGGTAGCAATTTCTCCCCCTGCATATGTGCTAAGAGTTTGGATTGAAGCTTGCACATATGCTTAGATAGGAAATATAGGAGACATTGTCTACCAAATGATGCTAAGGTATAAAAGATGGACCTTTGAAGCGTGATACCAATCGGAGTGCACTATTATACCATCCTTAGCATCATGGTTAGCTTGATACCACTTGTACACATTGCTTTGAAAAGATACCACTTGGAAATACTTGGAAATAAAATCATTAGATATCCTATGCATGCTAGTTTTTCATTTTATCATTCAAACCTACAACTAGCATACACCACACAAGCATGGATATAGAAATTTAAAACTTGTGCCATGTAAGCAAACATATGAAATGCACATTCAAATACACCATACAAGTTCATGAGCTTGCTCCCCCTACTTGTGTGCTCAAAATTTCATTTGATCCCTTTCCTTTTATCATATCTCTCCTCTTATGTCAAGTTCTCTCCCTATCACTTGTATCTTTATTTCTCTTCCCCTTTGTGTTGTCTTTCCACTTATCTTAGTGCACTATCTCTCTCCCTTTGTTACTTATGTCTTTGTTTTACTTATATCTTTGTTTCTCTCCCCCTTTGTCATCAATGACCATAAAGACTTAAAATATAGATAGTACCACTTGTAGGGTCGAGTTTATCAATGTCAATCAATGGGGTGAGGATCATTTTTCCAAATTTGGTCTAATCTAGATTATTTACCAAAGATATTTAACTCGGTTTGATCCAAGGACAAGCTTCTTCACACCTCCAAATAAGGGTTATCTTGTACCATGTTGAGTTAAACACTTAGAGTTCATTTTCTAGATTAAACACTAGGTTTACAAGCCCATAAACATGTCATATGCTATCACTAGATCAAGTCGAGCATAGAAGCAATAGTGATACCATATAAACATCAAATTCATTTAATTTTCATGAATGAGCCTAATAAAATTGAGCCACTTGAAGGTCCTAGAAGGATTGAAAATGTGACTAGATGCACTAAACATGTCCTTAGCAAGGATGCATGTCATGCCAATCAACTTTTACCTTAAATAGCTCGAAGGAGAGGCATGTCATATAGGTGAGGGGTGCATCAACACATATTTGAGAAATCCAATATGTTCAACTCATTCCTTAGCTTACAAAACCGTTTCTCATCCAATGGCTTGGTGAATATATCGGCAAGTTGATCTTCGGTGCCTACACTCTCAATGCAAATGCCCCCTTTATGTTGGTGATCTCTTATGAAATGGTGGCGGATATCAATGTGCTTTGTTCTTGCATGTTGAACTGGATTGTTGGTTAGCTTGATTGCACTCTCATTGTCACATAGCAATGGCACTTTCTTGAACTTGATTCCAAAGTCACTCAAAGTGGCCTTCATCCAAAGTATTTGTGCACAACAACTACCGGCGGATATGTATTCGGCTTCGGCGGTTGATAATGCAACACTATTTGCTTCTTTGATGACCATGAAACAAGTGATCTTCCTAATAATTGACATGTGCCCGAGGTGCTATTCCTTTCAACCTTGCATCCTGCATAATCCGAGTCAGAGTAACCAACTACTCAAACTTTGCTCCTTTGGATACCACAAACCAACATTTGGTGTATGCTTCAAGTACCTCAATATTCTCTTTGTAGCCTTCAAATGACTTTCTCTTGGTGAGGCTTGAAATCTTGCACACATGCATACACTAAACATGATATCTGGCCTTGATGCTGTCACATAGAGTAGGCTTCCAATCATAGACCGATACAACTTTTGATCCACCATGTTTCCACTTGCATCACTATCCAAGTTGTCATTGGTTCCCATTGGTGTGCTAATGACTTTACTATCGATCATGCCAAACTTCTTGATCATGTCCTTGATGTACTTGCCTTGACTTACAAATGTACCATTCTTCAATTACTTGATTTGAAGACCAAGGAAGTAACTCAATTCTCCAATCATGGACATCTCAAACTCATTAGCCATCATCTTTCCAAACTCATCATAAAAGTCTTGATTGGTTGATCCAAATATGATGTCATCAACATATATTTGCAACACAAATAGATCTTTTCCAATCTTCTTGATGAAAAGAGTGGTGTCAACCTTTCCCATTGTGAACCCTTTAGAGAGTAGGAAGTCCCTCAGTCTCTCATACCATGCTCTAGGTGCTTGCTTCAAACCATACAATGCTTTCTTCAACTTGTACACATGGTTGGGCTTCTTATCATCTTCAAAACCGGAAGGTTGCTCAACATATACTTCTTCATTGATGTAGCCATTGAGAAATGCACTCTTGACATCCATTTGATAGAGCTTTATGTTGTGGGCACAAGCATAGTCTAGCAAGATTCTAATTGCTTCCAATCTAGCAACCGGGGCATATGTTTCTCCAAAGTCAAGACCTTCAACTTATGTATAGCCTTGTGCTACCAATCTTGCTTTGTTCCTTACTACTATTCCATCTTGATCTTGCTTGTTTCTAAAGACCCATTTGGTTCCAATCATATTGTGTCCCTTTGGTCTTTCTACCAATTCCCATACTTGATTTCTTGTGAAGTTATTCAATTCTTCATGCATAGCATTCACCCAATCAACATCATTCAATGCTTCATCTATCTTCTTTGGTTCAATGGATGATACAAATGAGAAGTGTTCACAAAATAATGCCAATCTTGATCTTGTTTGTACACCTCTTGAAATATCACCAATGATAGTGTCCAATGGATGATCCCTTACAACATTTGTTGGTTGGAGTATTGGAACTTGATTGCTTGCACTTGCTTGATCATTGGATTGAGATGATGTACTAGCCACTTGATCTTGTTCATTGTCATGAGATCCACTTGCACTAACTTGATTTGTATCATCTTGTGCATTTGCATTGGAGAGCACTTGCACTTGATCATCTTCATCATCATTTACTTGCCTAGGCCTTAATTCACCAATATCCATATTCTTCATGGCATTTGAAAGTTGAATGCATCTAACATCTTCCAAGTTCTCATTCTCTACTTGTGAACCCTTGGTTTCATCAAATTCAACATCATGAACTTCCTCAAGAGTACCACTATCTAAATTCCAAACTCTATAGGCTTTGCTTGTAGTGGAATAACCAAGTAGGAATCCTTCATCACATTTCTTGTCAAACTTGCCCAATCTTGTGCCTTTCTTCAAGATATAGCATTTGCAACCAAAGACCCAAAAATATGCAATGTTGGGCTTTCTACCATTCAAGAGCTCATATGGTGTCTTCTCTTTCAATCGGTGATAATAGAGGCGGTTGCTACAATAGCAAGCCATGTTGATAGCTTCAGCCCAAAAGGATTGACTCACATTGTACTCACTAAGCATAGACCTTGCCATATCAATGAGTGTTCTATTTTTCCTCTCAACAAGCCCATTTGATTGTGGAGTGTACTTGGCTGAGAATTGATGTCTAATTCCAAATTCATCACACAACTCATCAATTCTAGTGTTTTTGAACTCACTACCATTGTCACTTCTCACTCTCTTGATGGTTGTTTCAAACTCATTGTGAATGCCTTTGACAAATGGTTTGAATGTTGCAAATACATCACTTTTGTCCACTAGAAAGAATACCCATGTGTATCTAGTGTAGTCATCCACTATCACAAAGCCATATTTGTTTCCACCGATACTAGTGTATTGTGTTGGCCCAAACAAATCCATGTGCAATAACTCAAATGCTTTGCTAGTGCTCATCATACTTTTCTTGGGATGGGTGTTTCCAACTTGTTTTCCGGCTTGACAAGAGCTACAAAGCTTATCCTTTTCAAGCACAACATCTTTCAAGCCTCTAACCAAGTCATGCTTAACCAATCTATTCAATTGTTTCATTCCAACATGACCAAGCCTTCTATGCCATAACCAACCCATGCTAGACTTAGTGAACAAGCATGTAGATAATTTAGCTTCACTAGCATTGAAATCAACCAAGTATAGATTCTCATATCTAAATCCTTTGAAGATTAAATTAGAGCCATCTACACTTATGATCTCTACATCATCTACCCAAATATGCATTTGAATCCAAGATCACACAATTGAGCCACGGATAGCAAATTGAAGTTCAAGCTATCTACTAGCAACACATTGGATATGCTCATGTCATTGGATATTGCAATCTTACCAAGCCCTTTGACCTTGCCTTTGCCATTGTCACCAAATATGATACTATCATAACCACTATTGCCATTGGTGTTGATTGAGTTGAACATTCTTGCATCACCGGTCATGTGTTGAGTGCACCCACTATCATGAACCCAATGCCTTCCTCCGGCTTTGTAATTAACCTACAAAAGAAGATCAATTCTTTTTAGGTACCCAAACTTGCTTGGGTCCTTGAAGGTTAGTCACTAAGCACTTTGGTACCCAAATGACTTTCTTCTTTGAGCCCATCCATGGTTTACCAATGAACTTAGCCTTCACACCATTTGTACCCTTAGTAAGCACATATAAAGAATCAAGCTTAATGGAGGATGCATTAGCATTTTTGCTCTTGTTTTTGCATTCATGCTCCTTATGACCCACTTGCTTGCAACTAGTGCAAAACCGACCATTGTTCTTCACAAAACTAGTCTTGTGAGGAGGAAAGGCCGCTTTGCCTTTCTTGGGGGTATAGCCCAATCCCTCTTTGTAGAGAGAAGCTCTTTGGCTACCCAAGCACATAAGCAAGCGGTCCTCACCACCATAAGCTTTAGCTAAGGTGTGAATGAGCTTATTGACCTCCTTCTTGAGGTTCTCATTCTCAACCACTAGTGAGGTGTCACAAGTGAGACCATCACTACTAGATGAGGTGGAGGTGGAGGTGCTACAAGAAGGGTTAGTAGGAGCAACAATGATAGGCATGGATAGTGATTCATCAATTATATCACAAGTTAAGCCTACATTGCAAGTTTCAACATGCTTCTCTTTATTTTGCTCATCAAGCAAAGAGGAATGAACCTTTTCAAGCTTTTTATGAGCCTTGCCAAGCTTCTCATGGGCTTCCTCTAGCCTCTCATGAGATGCATTGAGCTCATCAAAGGCTTGCTTAAGGGCTACTAGTTCCTTACGCAAGCTTTTGCATTCCCTTCTCTTGATGTCAAAGTGTTCTTTAGCATCTTCTAGCATGTCAAATAGTTTATCCTTAGTAGGTTCATCATTATCACTATCACTATCATGGTCATTTTCATTTTCATTTTCATCATCATGTTCTTCATCACTTTCATCATCACAAGATTGTACCTTAGTGGCCTTAGCCATGAAGCATGATGAAGATTCGAAGAGAGAAGGCTTCTCATTGATAGCAATGCTTGCAAGAACCTTCTTCTTGGTGGCCTTGTTATCATCACTATCATCATCATCACTTGAGGAAGCATCACTATCCCAAGTGACTACATATGAACCACCCTTCTTCTTCTTGAATGCCATCTTGTCCTTCTCTTTCTTTTCCTTCTTGTCCTTCTTCTTGTTCTTCTTGCTGTCATCATCATTGTCGCTATTGTATGGGCATTGAGCAACAAGATGATCTTTGCTTCCACACTTGAAGCACCTTCTTGACTCTTCTTTGTTCTTGGATGAAGACTTCTTTCTTCTAGCCTGGTAGCCCTTCTTCATCATGAACTTGCCAAACTTCTTGACAAAGAGAGCCATCTTCTCATCATCATCATCATCCCAAGATTCATCTTCTTCACTTGATGTTTCTTGTTTAGCTTTGCCCTTGGATGAAGTGGCTTTGAATGCCATGCTCTTCTTCTTGTCATCCTTCTTCTCATCTTTCTTCTCCTTCTTTTCTTCCTTCTCATCTTCATCTCTATATGTGTCATCGGTCATGATGTCTCGCAACACTTGGTTTGGTGTCATGGTGTCCAAACCACTCCTTACTAGAATGGTGACCAATGTGCCAAATCTTGAAGGTAAGCATCTCAAGAACTTATGGGAGAAGTCCTTGTCCTTCACCTGTTCTCCAAGTGCTTTGAGATCATTGATAAGCACTTGAAGCCTATGAAACATCTCCGACACACTCTCATCCTCCTTCATCTTGAAGCTTGTAAACTTCTCTTTGAGGATGTATGCCTTAGCACCCTTTATGGCTTGAGTGCCCTCAAATGATTCTTCCAACTTCTTCCAAGCTTCATGTGCCATCTCAATATTCTTGATTTGCTCAAATGTTCTTTCATCAATTGCATCATGAATAGCACTTAGAGCAATGTCATTGTTTTGGAGAAGCACTTCTTCGGTCGCGGTGGGATTCTCTGGATCACCAATCTCAATTTTGGTTTCTACCACCTTCCACACCTTTCTATTGATTGACTTGATGTGTGTGGTCATCTTTGACTTCCAATAAGGATAATTTGTGCCATCAAATTGGGGTGGCTTCTTGGTGTTGTTGATTTGAGCCATTTTTACACCGAAGGTTGTTAAGCCTCAAATCACGGTGACCTCTGCTCTGATACCACTTGAAAGGTCCTAATGGCTAGAGGGGGGGGGTGAATAGCCTAATAAAATTTCTACAACAACACTTAACAAAATGGTTAGACAATTATGAGGCAAAGCAAGTGTTGCGCTAGCCTACTCAAAATGCAAGCCACCTACCACAATTCTAGTTTAGATAGTATCTATTCACACAATAGCTATGACACTACTCAATGTTAGTGTGCTCTCAAAGGCTAACTAAAGAGCCACACCAACCAAGCAAGCAAGCTCTCACAACTAGCTACACTAAAGAGCTTGACAACTAGTTTGCGGTAATGTAAAGAGGGTGATCAAGAAGGTTATACCGCCATGTAGATGAAGGAACCAATCAATCACAAGGATGAATAACAATGAAGACCAATCACCTCAGAATCAATGATGAACACAATGATTTTACCGAGGTTCACTTGCTTGCCGGCAAGCTAGTCCTCGTTGTGGCGATTCACTAACTTGGATGTTCACGCGCTAACTGGCTTCACACGCCAAACCCTCAGTAGGGTGCCGCACAACCAACACAAGATGAGGATCACACAAGCCACGAGCAATGCACTAGAGTACCTTTTGGCTCTCCACCGGGGAAAGGTCAAGAACCCCTCACAATCACCACGATCGAAGCCGGAGACAATCACCAACCTCCGCTTGACGATCTTCGCTGCTCCAAGCCATCTAGGTGGCGGCAACCACCAAGAGTAACAAGCGAAATCCATAGTGAAACAGGAACACCAAGTGCCTCTAGATGCAAACACTCAAGCAATGCACTTGGATTCACTCCCAATCTCACAAAGATGATAAATCAATGATAGAGATGAGTGGAAGGACTTTGGCTAAGCTCACAAGGTTGCTATGTTAATGAAAATTGCCAAAAGGTGTGAGCTTCAATCGGCCATGGGGCTTAAATAGAAGCCCCCATGAAATAGACCCATTGTACCCCTTCACTGGGCACAACACGGGCTGACCGGACGCTCCGGTCATGCTGACCGGACGCTGGACCTCAGCGTCCGGTCGCCCAATGATAGCCACGTGTCCTGACTTCAATGGTTACTTGAGTTCACCAGACGCTATGCTATAACTGACCGGACGCTGAACTACCAGCGTTCGGTCGTTTTCAGTAAGGTTCCAGAAACGCCTTTTTCCCACCGGACGTGTCTGGTCAAGCACGACCGGACCCTGCCATCATTCGGCCAGAGACCCTAGCCTCTGTGCGCTACCCGACAATAGGATCGGACACTCCCTACCAGCGTCCTATCGCTGAGCGACCTAGCGTTCGATCGTTTGACCGACGCCAGCACCTCTGCTGTTACAATTGACCGGACACGCCGGTTCCTCTGGGACCAGCGTCCGGTCACCTTGTGACCAGCAAGACTAACTCATTTTCACCTCTAACTTCTTCACCCTTGCTCAAATGTGCCAACCACCAAGTGTATCACCTTGTGCACATGTGTTAGCATATTTTCACAAACATTTTCAAGGGTGTTAGCATTCCACTAGATCCTAAATGCATATGCAATGTGTTAGAGCATCTAGTGGCACTTTGATAACCGCATTCTGATACGAGTTTCACCCCTCTTAATAGTACGGCTATCAATCCTAAATGTGATCACACTCTCTAAGTGTCTTGATCACCAAAACAATGTAGCTCCTATGGTTTATACCTTTGCCTTGAGCTTTTTGTTTTTCTCTTTCTTCTTTCCAAGTCCAAGCACTTGATCATCACCATGGCATCATCATCATTATGCTATGATCTTCATTTGCTTCACCACTTGGAGTGTGCTACCTATCTCATGATCACTTGATAAACTAGGTTAACACTTAGGGTTTCATCAATTCACCAAAACCAAACTAGAGCTTTCAACTCTGTTCACCACATTCTTCGTCATCGATGGAAAAATGGTCGTACAGTTTGCTCCTCGGTCGTGATTGGATTCGTGCGAACTATTGTGTGCCATTGACCATGCATCAGTGTTTAATTCAATGGCATGGAGATGATGTCGAGGTGGTTCGCGCTGATGAATCTGTGAGCATCGCAATGGCCGATCCAGTCTTTTGGGAACTAGGAGACTTTGAATGTTTTTCTGGCAAGTCATGGGAAGGAGGCTTCATTAAAATCAGCAATGAAAGCCAACAACCGATGCAAGCGATTGGCTCTGAGAGTTTGTTTTAGTAAAAAGTCATGGCTTCACATCGGCCATTGGATTAAGAAAAAATAAGCATTAGCCCTGGAGATGGGTTTAGGCCGTCGTATGAATGCTAAATTGGAATCCTAAATATGGATCAGAATTAATAGATTTCTTAAAGGAGTTTTGTTTCGCTTAATGGATACTTGACCTGGGTTGATCAATCGTCTAACCTTTGGTATAAAAAGTTCCGTAGCAAAATATTTAAAGGGACGTTATCCTAGCATTTGATCAACACTTGATAGCCGATTCGTTTAGTCATCGACTCTAATATCCGGTACCAGGAGGGTATCGCCTCTAGTTCAAAAAATGAAAATCTTCGAAGACAATAAAGCCGATACGATATGTATCGCCTATAAAGCAAAAACATAAAGCAAAAACAGTCATACATAAGGGCATTGCACTAAGACAATCATGGAAAATTAGAAGATTTCATTCATCAGTTTGCCCTAAATACAACCTAATCGAAGACCTTGTTCACCACATCCTGAGCGGATGTGATATCCACTATGGCTTCTGCTGCCATGATGAATTCTTCGAGCAGGTCTTCATGTCCCTCATGGCCGTTGGCCATTGGGAAGCCAGTCTCCATGGAGTGGAGCTCGTACCCAGTATAGACCTGCATCACGGTCAGCGCCACCGCCGCACCATGACGAATGCCGTGAAGGGCGATCTCCTAAACGCGGGCCAGAACGTCATGGAGGCAAGCGTCAATGAGGGGACCCCGAGCATTGACGGCGTCCACGGACGCGTTCACCGCCAGTTGGAGAGAGTCCAACTGCACTGTCAGGGCTGATGATCACAGAAGACAGAAGGAATGTCAACATAAAAAACAGTGGAAATCAGAGTAAAAGCATTCATGGAGTTCATCTTACCCACCACCATGGCGTTGGATTCGGCTAGCCGTGCCCGAACGGCACTGGCCTCCTCTTTGGCAGCGTGAAGGACCGCTTGGGAGACCCTGAGACGGATCTCAAGCTGGCCATTCTCCTGAGTCGCTTCGGAGCAGCGGTTCTAGGCCGCCCTCCACTCTCGGAGAAAGCGCCGGGCGTCGTTGCCGTTATATGAATCGGAGGAGTCCGTCGATGAGGCCAGCGTGAAAGATGCAGTGTCAGAGGCCCCACCGGCCCTAGGAAAAGGACAGAGACTATCATTCACAACAAACCTGTAGGCGAGTCAGAGCAGTTCATCATCATAAACAAGAAATGTCAATCTCACCTCATGTGTCAGAGACGCTGGTTCATCGGCATGTTCTCCTCTGGGATTTCCTCCGCCGCACGCTTGCCTCGGTTGTCCTCGCTGATCATGAAGAATGATTGGATCTATGGAAGGGAGAAAGAAAACTGCTACAGGGTTTTGGCAGGCAGAGAGGAGCAAAGGAACAGTTGCGAGTGGAGATGTGTTTGAGGCCGAGGCCATCGGCTGTTATTTGAAGACCTGAAGTGAAGAGGCGGATGCCTTGGGGTGCACAAAAGGCAACCGCAATTAATAGAAGGCGAAGCGCCACTTCACTGATGCTAATGAGAATACGGCGTTGGGCGACTAAGGGTAGAAATAATCAAAGGGCTCTCTTGGTAAAGCCATGTTTTCAAACTTAATTGGATTGAGATTGGAAATATGAAGTCAGCTGTTTTCAAATTGGCTCTTTAGCCAAAACAAGAAATACAACAAGGCAACAAATATATAGTTCTCATTGATCCTACATGAGACACGTGTTAACATACATATTATAGATTTAGGACATCTTGGATGACTTTTAGTACTTCTAGCCGGATAGCATCAGCTTCTATAATCGTTTGCTCGTATTCTTTGGCTGTTCTAGGAGTGCTCTCAAGGTTGCTTTGGATGTCTCTGCCTTCTTTCACCTTGGCCAACAGTGCCTATTTCTTCTGCTTGATTGCATCAGGTATTTGGGCTAGAGTGGACTTGCGATGATCAATAGCAGCCTTCATGTTTTCCAGCTCCTTCTCAAGTTCTGCACGCTTGATTTCCAATTGGGACAACTCTAGATCGGTCTTGAGGGAGGAGTTCTTCAAGTCATCAATCAATTGTGCCAGCTCTTTAGCCTCTTGCCTGTTGGAGTTCCCCTGGGCAATAGAGCTTTGCAGTTGGATAACTTTCTCTGAGTCTTTTTCACCTTCAAAGCCTGATCTTCAATGATAGACAAAGATGACAAGACTCTGTTGAGAGCTAGGGATGGATCACCCTTAATAGCCAAGAAGACTCTCTGCGTTGAATCAATATCTTAGACCAAATCGGCTATATTCCTCTCAAATATTGGTAGTATATTTCTTAGCCGATTTCTGGTCTCCTCTGGCAGAGCTTCACTAGAGGAAGTGGTTGACGATCTGATCTCATCTTCATCAAAATATTCCTCAAGATTGAAAGAGTAGCTCTAGGCTGGAGGAGCGAGTGCCTATGTAGAGAAAACTTGATTAGAAGGATTAGATCAATTTATAATAGAATGAACAAGTAAAATGAGGTACAACACCTTTTCTGTGGTAGCCTCTATTTGAAGGGAAGGAACAGCTGACGATACTCTAGTAATATCTAGTTGAATTGGCTCGAAAATCTCAACAGCGGCATCTGCAAGCATCAGAAGATTTTTAGTTCATGTTTACTGCAGAGAGATAAATTGAAGAAATAACTTCCTCACCATCAGTTGTTTGCCGGACTGGGGAATCAATAGTCTGAGTGTTGGCGGCAACAAGACCACCTTCAATGTCGACAGGATCGATGAGCAGACTATCAGGCTCCCGATCTTATATAGGTGTTTTGTCAGGAAGTATCTGGCGCAGTAGGAAGTCAGATGAAGGGTAAAAGACTGAATGAAAGAAGTTAAAGAAAATACCCCGGTAAGCATCGAAGATAAAACTCACATTTTCTGCTGTTGTGGAAGTATCGGTTATTTCAACTGAGATCAGCTCCCTTCATGGAATAGTCGATAGGAGTTCAGTTGGTGCTAAGTCGAACACCTAGGATGGCAGTTCTGCACCCAGAATAGGTTGGGATGCAATGCTCGATAGCTGTGAAGGGACGAAGTCAGCAAGTGAATATCATTTTGAGAAGGAGATGAATTGTTTACCTGAGCAGCTGATGGTCTCGTTCTATGGAGTCTCTTCCCAATAGTGGTTTTCTAGGTTGTCCCTTGGACCACCTTGCGCTTTGAAGATTGATATGTCACAATTATCGAGGCAGCAGGGGTTTTCTTCAATTTCTTCAGTGAAGGTGCAGCCGATCCCATTCTCGAAACCGGGCACGGTGGCTGGTAATCTATAGGATGCCCCTTCCTATCCAAGCTCGGAGGATCGAATTCAACATCCTGAAAAGGTCGATTAGGACGGTTAATAGAGGAATTCGTCAAGTAGTTTTCTTGAAGAGAAATAGCAAATTACCTCTCCATTAGAAGTAAATTTTCCATCCAGGGATATACACAAAGGATGGACCGATCCACAGAAAAGATGCGAGCGCCATTCTTGCCACCAAGAGTCGAAGGGAGTAGAAGAAAGGATGACTCTAATCCAATCATGCAAACAGAGGGAAGGAAGATCTGATCCTAGTTGAAAAACTCTGTCAGCTTCCAGCACTTCACTGATATCTTCCCGATACTTCAGTATGTCCTTGAAGAATAGCTAAGGAGGCAATTGACCAAAACCAAACTGACAAGCTACAAAGGATGGGTTGTAAAACTCATACGTTGGAAGATTGCTTAGAATAAAAGAGCCTATGGCCATTTTGCCATGGCCATGATGAAACTCAGCTGGAAGAACACATGGCTTGACAAAAGAATTAAAGATTGCAGCTGCAACATTGTCCGAACAACCCGACTCAAATCAAAACTTGAATGGGAAGGCCAGCTCATCATTCTCATCATCATATGGTAACCAAGTCAAGAAGTCTACACCAAATCCTCTGTAAAACTTCTTGAAGAGATGGCCAATATCGAAATCAATTATTATGGCCGATGCAGCCTCACCATAGCTCATGCACTACCGAGTTCCTCCTTCTTCACCTCTATATTCTTCATCAAAATTGGAAGAAGGGAAACTTAGGCTTTTGAGATCAGACCTCACAAACTTATACATATACAAGTTAAGCCACAGTTGTATTAGCCATCGAGGGCCACTGACAGTATGCACTGGTTCATTCTTCAGTAATTGAGCAGCCACCTGGTACATTAGATGATAAGCAGCTCCTAGCAGATATTATCCAAGAGGGATATCCTTGCCTAATGCTAGGTGCTCCACCATGAGTTTGTGATTGTAGGTTGGACCACAAGATGACCCATAGAAAATAAAATTTTCCAACCACATGTTCAAAAAAGCCATGTATTCCATTTCGCTGACAGCTGATCCATCTTCAATGTGGTTCCGAATGTAACCGACCCATCCTGTGTAGTCTGCTATTTTGGCTAATTTCTTGGAGCCAGCACTTAAGTACTCATAAGGCTACATTGATCTAGTTATTTTGAGGTCAGTCAACATGTCAACATCGGCTAGGGTGATGGTCATTGGGCCATGACCAAAGATGAAAGCATTCAGGGCATTGGACCAGAAATAAGATGTAGCAATCAGAAGTGAGTCGTTCCTCTCCATCTCGGAGAATGAAAGAGTCAAGCATTGATTTAGATCATAAAGTTTCTAATCTCCACCCTTTTTCTCGGACATCCTACGGAACCAATTTCTCCATCCCTTAGGTATCTTTGGTCAATTTCTGAAGAGAGTTTTGGTATTCCAAGAGGACAAATCCACTGCAAATTGTTTGAAGGGGATTTGGTTGGTTTCTTGGCGAATGAAATCAGATGGATCGGGATCACCCATAGGCCCAAGAAAATAGATATTGGAGGAAACGGCTGATGGAATCAAGATTTCGTTCCTCATTTCCTAAGAAATCGGACGAAATAAGTTTGAGAAGAAAAGAAATATAAGGTAGCGGCTGATAATTGGAGAATGGAAACTTGGAGACTGTCGGTGTGGGACCCATGGGATACCCCGCATGGAAGGGAGAACTAGTCTAACTAGGATTCTTCCCATGTAATCTTAGTAGTAGTATTACTCCATAATCCTACTAGGAACTCATTGTAAACCGACTAGGACTCTGGCCTCCTCACTATATAAAGGAGGGCAAGGCTCCTTGGATCGGAGGTTGAGAGAACAATTGTACAACACAACACTTTACAATCAAACCAACGCAAATGCTAATGCCGACTGGACATAGGGCTATTACTCGATCAGAGATCGAGGGTCCGAACCAGGATAAAGCAACTGTCTCTTGTGTTTACCGTCGAGTTCTGCATACACTGAAGCCCAAACATACTGCCCTGGGGACCCCCGTGGCAGGCTATCGGTGGTCAAACATCGACAGCTGGCGCACCAGGTAGGGGCTTTCGGCGACTTTGCATCTGAGAGCTCGATGGACCTCGACAACATGATCTTCTCGATAGGATCAACCTTCATCTTCGGTTCATGGATCTACGAGGTAGGCGACGACGGCAAGCTCCAAGGCCGTCTCCTCGAAGATTCAGATCATCATCAGGACTTTTCCATTTTGGCGACAACGACAGATCAGCTTGCCGGAAGATTCACGCAGCTTGTAATGTCCAATCCAACTCGGATTCCGTGGCTTCACGCATCCGATTCAAACTCAAGTTCCGCTTCCGAGACAAAGTCTTATCCGAGTTCTTTAGGAAAACAAAGTTCTTTTCTGACAAAGCTCCGAAACATGACGTCAACCTATCAAGAATACTACTCGAAGTACACTCAGAGTACTTCAAAGAAGTCGGGTCCTCTTCCGTTCGGACTCCACAACATGGCAACATCTTATCAGACATGGCCCAAAGGATCCACCTATCCCATGCTTAGAATGCCGCTGAAGGGAGCCTAGGAAGGTCTCGTTTTAACTATAACATCTCAAGACTGCATCGTTCACTGGCCAGGTACCGTTCCCAAGGATGACGGCACCCAACTAGTCGACGATACGACAACAACATCTCTACCCTACCAAGAAGGAGACTCGATCTGTGACCTTGAAACCTCTACTGAAGTTATCAACAGCTCTGGCAGTACGGAAATCAACGACGATGACAGAACAACTCATGCTAGAGAAGTACTCATGATTCGCTGTCCTCGATCACCATTGATCCCCCCAGAAGTACCTGATGTTAGGTCTTCAGATGAATCCGAATCCAACATATCACCATTTATCCAGGGGCATGATGGTGAGACTAAGAGTCAGAGGCAAGCAAGAGAAAGAAAGAACAAATTAAAACAAGGACGTCAACGCCGTGCTAAGCAACGAAAGGACACTTGGATCAAATATGAGTCAGATCTAGCCGAGTACAACAGAAGAGAATCAGAGCGAGAGGTCGAAGAAGGACGAGCAACGAATACACCCTACGATAAGATCCGAGAAGCACTAGAAGAACTCAGGGTGACTTCACATCCCAATGAAAAACAAGAACAGCTTCAGGACTTCCTCCGATCAACAGTCCTAAGGACGCACGACGGAAGGGCCCGCTCAAGACTACCAGACAGGTCAACATCTCATGAACAGGAAGATCAAAATCAAAGGAAGTCCGCCTTCGAGAGACTTGGACCAAGCGGAAGTCACAACAGAGAAAGTAGAAGAAATCATAATAAAAAAGACCTTCGTTTTCCTAAAGCCCTGGCACATTACCGTCGGCTACTGTGTCTGGACATGGTCACCATGCCTTGGTTCGGCTCGGTGCCATAGCCCTGGCTTGCCCAGGCGCGCACCCGCACCGCCATTGCCATGCTTGGGCATGAGACGCACGCACGCGCATGCCGCGCCCGGTGGGCCTAGCCGACCTGCCACCACCGTCGCGTCCGCCTGGCCGCCCTGCCTGCACCACTATTGTCGTGGGCCCAGTGCCCTGGTAGGTCCGCTGCCATCGTCGCTGGCATGCGCGCGTGCCTCTGCATCGCGTTGTCACCTCGCTTGCGCTCGCGTCACTTGCGTTGTCACGTGGCATGGCCGTCATTGTCTTGCGAGTCAAGGCGCTGTGGTCGCATGTTGTGGTGCCGGTCTCATACGTGCACGTGGAGCCATCACCCGTTGCGCTGCCATCCTCTCCCATTTAGTGACTGCGCCACGCCACGCTGAAAGGTTCTAATATGGCTAGAGGGGGGGTGAATAGCCTATTTAAAAAATCTACAAATCAACTAGAGCAATTTGATTAGTATGACAAATAGTGAAATGCAAACTTGCTCTAGCTCTACAAGGGTTGCAAGCCACCTATCCAACAATTCTAGTTGCAATGATTACTAGGCACACAACTTGCAAAGTTACTACTCACTAAGAGCTCTCAATCTTGCTACTCTAAAGAGCTCCACTAGATGAACTTAAAATAACAAAGCAAGCTCTCAATTCTAATTACACTAAAGAGCTTACCACAACTAGTTTGCAAGAATATAAATGAGTGAGTAGGGTGATTATACCGCCGTGTAGAGGAGTGAACCAATCACAAGATGAATACTAAATCAATCATCGGGAGAATACCAAAGGACAAGAGACAACCAATTTTTCTCCCGAGGTTCACGTGCTTGCCAGCACGCTAGTCCCCGTTGTGTCGACCAACACTTGGTGGTTCGATGGCTAAGAGGTGTTGCACAAACCTCGTCCACACAATTGGACACCGCAAGAACCTACCCACAAGTGAGGTAACTCAATGACACGAGCAATCCACTAGAGTTACCTTTTGGCTCTCCACCGGGGAAGGCACAAGACCCCTCACAATCACCACGATCGGAGCTGGAGACAATCACCAACCTCCGCTCAACGATCCTCGATGCTCCAAGCCATCTAGGTGTCGGCAACCACCAAGAGTAACAAGTGAATCCCACAGCGAAACACGAATGCCAAGTGCCTCTAGATGTAATCACTCAAGCAATGCACTTGGATTCTCTCCCAATCTCACAATGATGATGAAACAATGATGGAGATGAGTGGGAGGGCTTTGACTAAGCTCACAAGGTTGCTATGTCAATGCAAATGGCCAAGAGAGTGAGCTTGAGCTGGCCATGAGGCTTAAATAGAAGCCCCACGAAATAGAGCCATTGTACCCTTCACTGAGCACAACACGGGGTGACTGGACGCTCCGATCAGATCGACCGAATGCAGGACCCCAGCGTCCAGTCACCCGATGCTTGTCACGTGTCATCGGCTTCAAATGCTAATCGCCCGATCTCAACGGTCAAGTGATGACCGGACGCATCGGTTAGAAAGTGACCGGACGCAGGACCCCAACGTCTGGTCGTTTCTAGTAAGGTTCCAAACACAAAGTTTCACGACCGAACGCGTCCGATCATGCTTGAACAAACACACCCAGCGTTCGGTCACTCAACATTTCCTCTGTGTGCCTCATGTCAGCGTACGTCAGCACTGACCGGACGCACCCTACCAGCGTCCGGTCACTCTTTGTGCCAGCGTCCGGTCACAAGACCGAGACACATGCTCACTGCTGCTACTGACCGGACTCTAAACCCAGCGTCCGGTCACTCTGTGAACCCCTGTCTTTTCTGTCTAGGGCGCCGGTGGCACCGTCGGACTGTCCGCGCTCCTCCACCGGTGAAGTTTCTAACCCTTGCTCAAATGTGCCAACCACCAAGTGTATCACCTTGTGCACATGTGTTGGCATATTTTCACAAACATTTTCAAGGGTGTTAGCACTCCACTAGATCCTGAATGCATATGCAATGAGTTAGAGCATCTAGTGGCACTTTGATAACCACATTTCAATATGAGTTTCACCCCTCTTAATAGTACGACTATCTAACCTAAATGTGATCACACTCGCTAAGTGTTTTGATCACCAAAACAAAATGGCTCCTACTATTTATACCTTTGCCTTGAGCCTTTTGTTTTTCTCTTTCTTCTTTTCCAAGTTCAAGCATTTGATCATCACCATGCCATCACCATCGTCATGATCTTCGCCATTGCTTCATCACTTGGAGTAGTGCTACCTATCTCATAATCACTTTGATAAACTAGGTTAGCACTTAGGGTTTCATCAATTAACCAAAACCAAACTAGAGCTTTCACATGCTCCCCATCACATCGCCTTGATTGGCGTCGCGTCGGCCGGCCGAGCCACGCCAACGCCAACCCGTAGAGCTGGCCCCATCCTTGTAATTGCGCATGTTTGGAGCTTGATTTGGAGTCTAGCTTCATGCCAAGCTTGCCACTATTACAGCCGTACGAGGTCGGGGCATCAATTTGAGTTTTTCCCCTGCCGTCGACCCCCTTAAGACCAAACGACATCGTCCACTCAATTGGCCTCGCTCCGTCCACCTCCGTCTAATTAACCATGCACCCAACTAGCTCTGGTAGTTAGCTCGTGATTGGAGTCAACCCGATGAGCTTTCATCCTCCAGTGAGGTAATACGGGGCATTTTCCTCGTGACGGTCCACCATGGCCGTTGAGGCGGGTGCTAGGCCAGGGCGTCGCTCTATGCTCCGTTGTTTCAATTGAGCAATGCTTTTGTGTCATGTTGACTTGGTTGCCTCGCCCATGTAGCAGTTTCACCGCTGGAGCAACAGGTCATCGGGGACGTCGTTGCCACGCTTGCCGTGAACCAGAGCCACCCCGCGCTCGTGGCCAACCACCATGCCGATTCCCGTGACTTCGTCTAGGCTGTCCTTCATGTCTCTGGTGAGGCACCTCCGCTCCTAGGGTAGACGGTTGAACCGGTTGAGGTCTAGGATCGTCGGGACATGTTCGCTACCACCGGTGAACTAGGTTTGATGCTGTTCCCGTGGCCAGCGCGTTTGGGTGTAGTAGTGGTTCAAATAGGGCTTCTATCATGCTGCTTGTAGTCTATAGATGGATAAAAGGGTCATGGTAGAGGCATTAGGCTAGGTGATTTTGTCAGCGCCAGTGTTGCCTCGGCTAGACCCCGCCACGACGCATGGCCACATCTACGCACTGCACCGTTTTTGGTGTTTGATACCTCAATCGGTTGCGCTTCGCTCATAGAGTGCTATGGAGGTGATGGTTGATGACGGGGAGGTCTGTGCTCGCCAGTGTTTGGCCGGTGATGCCGTGGCCTTATTTAGTTCTGGTTGGGACTTGGGAATAGGAATTCAAAGCAAGTCAGGGGGGTTAGTGAAAGCATCAGAGAGAGAGGGAAACAATAGAAAGGACTATGGGTTCATTTGGTTGAAAGCCGGGGTCTCTTTTGCTTGGTAGAAAGGACTGTGTGCGTGCGGGTCTCCCCTCCGTGGGCCACTGTCGTGCGTGGGCCGAGCCGCATGGGCCATGCCGGAGTGCTGTGCGTGCGCATGAGCGAGGCACCGGAGTGGGCCGAGCCGCTCGCGTAGTGGGCCACGTGGGTGGATTTGGTTTTCCTTTTTCTAGTGAATTAATAAATGTTTATTCAATTTAGTTTGGAGCCGATCTTTGTAAAATTGTAGTAAAATCTATAGGTGTCCAAAAATAGTGAAACAAAATTTGTTAGGTTCATAAAAATGCTATCTATCTGTTGGTGTAGTTAGTTTATAGAGAGCTATGATAATGATAGATTCATAAATTCAATTTAGAAAGCTTAGTATTATTTAGCTTAATATTTGTAGAAATTTTTGTGGCAAATCAGTGATAGCTTTAGCCATAAATTTTTTACAGTAGGCTCATTAGATTATTATGTGCTCACTGTAATTTTGGAAATCAAAATCTTTTGAACGTCTTCATTTTCAAACACAAAACAAAGTTTCTTTTAAGGTGATTTCAAATCAAGAGGTTTGAATCTTGGTTTAGCTTTCAAAACAAAACATTATTACCTTTTTGTTAAAATCGAACAAAGTTGGTTCTCAAATGGTTTTAAAATCATTTCTTATTTTGAAAGGTATGGCTTCTGCAATCATTTTTGAAACCCTCCTTTTTCAAAGAAACACTTTTGAAACTTGGTGTTGGAAAGCTCTATTTGGTTTTGCTAAGTTTTCTTGGAAAAAGTTGCGAACAAACCTTTTACAAATGTTTTGTTTGGTAAATGAGTTGCAGTCCATTTTGAAAGGAAGCTGGTTTTCAAATCATTTTGTAGATAGCATTTGAATTCAAAACAGGTTGAAAAGGAGTTTATTTCCTTTGTAAAAGGGAAGATCTTTTAAAGAGTTTTTGGAATTGTTTTACTTTGAAATGAAATTTCTCTTGTTCAAGAGGGGACTTTTCAACCAAAAACGGGGAGGGACGTTTTGAAAAATGCATTTGAGTTAAAATCCAAAAACAATTTTGAAATGGACTGGTGAAGTTATGATGCATCGATTTCATAGCCCCAATTGGTAGTCAAGGTCATTTGTCTAGTCATATGGCGGTCTGGGTTCATAGCCTGCTAGGTTAGCCAGGGTCCTGGAGTCATACGTAAATAAAATAGCTTCTATAATCTACACTCAGATAATAAAATTCGCAAGAAGCACAAGAAACTCAACAACATAAGATCCAGGCAATCAGGCAGCATTACAACTCCTATATGCATAGTGTTGACTTGAGGCGACTCCTAAGCCTTCAAGTCTCACACATCTATCGTTCTAATGTGGGCGGAAAAAGTGGTATATTACCTAAGGTCAACTTTTCAGAAAAGGGAAGGTCAGTTAGCTTCAGAATTCAAGGCATAGAAGGGGAAACAAGTGTTAGCAACTATAACTCTACAACAGACATGATGGTTAGCTATTATACTAGTGTTTGGTCCTAAAGGTCTCGTCCTAAGGTCAAGTATGGCTCTAATACCAGCTGAAAGGACCCCGATTTTCCACGAAGGGAAAATCCACGGATTCGAGTTATAATGTGATAGTCCCAAGAGATCATTCCATCACATTATCATATATCAGTTGATATTACAGTCATACATCGAGAGATTACAATTTACAAGGTTTTACAACACTTGACATCATACCTAATACATGGTTAATCTAGCGGAAACGTATACAAGATGTCTTCGAGGTGAAGGCTCCTCCTTCACGGGTACCATCAAAGTTGGCGTAGAATGTTAGCGGGCGTAGACTTCATCTCCTGAACCAAACTCGAGTGTAGGAACACCTCCTAAACCAAACAAGTCGGTAGGCTCAACTCCCTCTCGAGCCTGTCTCAACGGCCCACGACCGGAAGGTAATAACACCCAGAGGGAGATAGAAGACTCATCTCACTAGTCCGGTGCAGCAGAACACAGGAAAGGTCCATAGCCGACAAGTCGGCATATGTATCGATCGATCAACCAAACACTCTGCAGAGGTTTCACTATTCCACTAGATAGCCATCCTCAGTGCTCTAGATCACCTAGGCAGATGCCGACCGCCACAAGCCTAGAATGATACCATCCTGCCTCTCGACCCCGGCCATCGAGAATGTGAGACATAGCACTAGGCCAAGAGGGCTACTATGTTGTCTCGGGAGGGTCTAGGTGCCTCGCCCGTACCTCCCTACACTGTCCGCTTACAACCTAGCAGTAATGGTACCATTCTACCAAGAGTTAGGTCGTCTCCCCCCATTAGAGAGCGAGTGGAAAGCAAAGGATTCCTATGGTCTGGTTTACCAGCCCATCAGTTCCTAGGTTTGACCAAACAGGAATCTTCTCATAAGTGTTTCCATTGTACATGCCACCACAACACCTCCTTCCCGGGGCTCCACCCATAGAGCTCACAACCTGGGATCTCCTCACGTCACATTTGCCCGCCACAGGTATCTCAAGTTGGGAATGCCTAGGCCGCATTCCCCGGCAAGACTCGTCCCAAGACTCGTCGTGCATTCCTATTCGGTTGACTCAACCCTCACCACACACCCAAGACACACACATCACTCTCCCCGGTTATCATCACATTTTATCATATTATCGGCACCAAGTTCCATAGCCACTCACAAACAGTCCTCCACCATGCATCACATCACAGATATAATGCGTAGTAGAAGTAAGCAGTAAGTAGCATGAGGCAAGCGAGTCTAGCCTATCAGCAGGTGTGCAGGGGTAAGGGTTGCAATCAAGGTAATGGCTTTCAAGCAATTCTACCATGCAACCTATCATAGTTCATTTGTAATAAGTAAAGCGCTAGCAATTCTACTTTGCGATGCCTAATAGGATTCTATATGAGAAAGGTGCTGCCATGACACCTGTGATGTCGAGGTAGTAGTGGTACAAATCTTCGTTAGTTGATGTAGTCGATCAGCATGGTCTCCTCTTCCTAGGGTCCTATCGTCGATCACGTTCTCCTTCTCCATCGGGTTCCGATCCAATGTTGTCCTTGAGGCAATTACCTCCAAAACACACTCAAGGCAAGAGAACAAACAATATTCTAAAAAGGCGACAAGACCCAGAAGGAACACAAAGAGGAAATGACTTGGCCCTCTCGGCTGATGTCCGATCCATGGGCCGAAGAAACAGGAGTGGTTGTTCACTAAGCACGGGCTTAAGTCAAGGCCTAGCCTATACTTCCTGGGCCAACTGTACAGCTTCAAGATAAATGGCCAAGACCTCAGCTCATCCTAAGCAAACACCACGGCTCGCGGTCTTTCGATCCGGGCGTCATAGAGATTGACGTGAATCGAAAGGAGCGGCTATACAATTCCAGTCTCTCTCAATCCGTACGCCATTGTAATTGACGAGGACCAAGAAAGGGTGGGGCAAGAGAGAAAGGTATGGCAAAGGTCTACTCCTTCCTATACACACGCCATGGCAAAGGACAAGGCATCGGAAAGGAGCGACACACAAAAGGACACGAGTGCCCAATCCACTGGTAGGGTACCAAGACCTAGGTGCACTAAATGCACTAAGACACCCTAGGGTTCTTAGCGGTGCGGTTGTCACCGCAAGAACCATAGAAATGCTACGGTCCAATTGGGTACAAACATACAAGGGCTTAAGCACGAAAGAACCAAAAGAGAAGAACACGAGTTTTGCCTTCCTTTGATCCACTCGCCCTAGAAGCCGACGGGAATCAAAGGAATGGAATCAAGAGCGCAATAAACACCAAACAAGCAAGGGGCTCAATCCACATCTTACTGGATTGACGAGGATTGAGAACCAAAGAGAGAGAAGAATGGAATCTGTACTCTTTTGACCAACTTGTCATGGAACAGACGAAGGTTGGAGAGAAGAGATACAGTCCCACGATCCAAACCAACTCATAGGGCATCACGGCCATGCAACTAATGGCACAATGCTATTCCCTCAGTTCGCAGCAGTGCGGTTGTCACCACTTAGATCCGAAGGAATGCTATGGTCAAGGTGGTGCAATCATATAAGGTGGCTAGGATAAATACAGGCGAAAAGAGGTAGAGCCCGATGGTCATGGCGAGGGGACTCGCGGCCATGAGCTCATCCTACACGAGTTGGCATCCGTCTTCTACAATCATCATATCCCGACTCATCCACTAAGTTAGGCCACAAAGGGCTCATTGTGTGCGGGTGATATCCGCACCAATGTTCAGTCCACAATGGCCAGGTCCTAGGGCCGAATTGGATTACTAAGAATTGTAGTACGTCGGAGACAACTAAAAGCGAGGGAGCGAGTTATGCTCGCCATTACGGCCACGGTGGGGCGAACCCACGACCGAAATGGTCGAACGAGGTACTATCCCTCGATCGGCTTGAAGGCACGGTCCTTAGGCAAACAAACACAACATAAGAACAAGAATCCTGACAACCCAACATAAGAGCTAAGACACGACCACACGGATGGAGTAGCACATCTCCGTAGCAACGAGGGAACCTGCATAAGGGTATGGCATATGTGGATTTAGATAGGCATAGATCATGAATGACAGGTGTAAGATCGAGTGTATGAAAGAGCAAAGGGAGGGCTTTCATCGGCATCGAGAATGGCGTCCAACTAGGATTCGTCCTTGCAGCAAAGGTGAGGATGGCTAGGGGCGGTTGTAACCTATCCTGAAGGGTTGTGGCTTCTTCTGGCCAGCTGAGGTCAGCTACGGCCTGCTGTGGCTAGCTGTGGCTTGCTACGGCTTGCTGTGGCTGGCTGCGGCTGGCTACAAGTGGCTATGGTTGGCCAAAGGCTGGCTATGGCTGGCCGGGCATGGTAGCGGCTGGCTAAGATGTGCCTACTGCTGTCAAACACAGCTAGGGTTGGCGACGAAGGCGTTTCGCAAGACGGTAGGGCCAGACCGTAGGCCTAAAAGAGAGGCGGGTATCGGCCTCGCATTGCGCGGCGTAAAACGGGTGGACAAGGACATGTCCATGGCGTAGAGCTTGATTTTAGAAAAATGTGGGAACTGGTTTCACATTTTTCTGAGGTCGTATGAATTTTCTATGATTTTCCGAAGTTAAATCCATTTTCTGAAAAAGAAAAAGGAAGGGGGTGAACCAGGGCTTGACACGTGGCAGCGCAGGATTGGTCCAGCGTAACAGTGGCTGACGGGTGGGCCCTCGGCACTGGTCACTGACATGTGGGGCTCGATCAACGGTCAACGTTGACCGGTGAACGGTCAACGCCGGTTGGGCTCTTATCAGGCTTTATGGGCCGGGTCACGGGCCGGTCTGGGCTGGGCCGGCCCGGACACGTGTTGCGCAGGGAGGCCACGTGGCTCGGTCTGGGCCCTTAGCGGGTCGGTCCACGTGGTGCTGGTCCATGGTGGACCACGCGGTGTGGGTCTATGGACCGCAGAGCGGGTCCGTGGTGGACCACGTCCATGCGGGCGCAGCTGAGTGCGGTGCATCGTGCACCCAGCGCATGTGGTGACGGGGTACTTTGGCTCCCCTGCTTCCTCTTCCCATGGTGGAGGCCGTCGCTGGTGACGGGCTCACGCGCGCGGGGGCGAGTTAGCGGCCCCGAGGGCGCTCGGCGGGAGACAGTGAGGTGGCAGCGGGTCGCCAGCGAGACTCCAGGGGTGACTTCCCGGTTCTCGGCCGAGCACGGTTATCGCAATGGAGGCAGCGGCGGGGCCGTGGCATGGTCGGCCATGGCGGCGGCGGCCAGGCAGCGACGGCGAGGTGCTTGCGCCCGCAATTGAGGCCAAAGGAGGCCTTAATCCTTCGATTGGGTTTTCAGGCGAGTCAAAAGACTCGACCGCAGTGCCTGAAAGGGGCACGACGGAGTCCAACCGCGGCACCAGCTCGCGGCGGCGCTCCGGCAGCGCACGGCTATGGTAAAACAGGGGCATCACTGGTCCGGGGCTCATCCAACTTCACTACCAAGTGTGCGTGGACAGGGCGAAACTCTGCGGCCACTCCTCGATATGCGAGGTATCCAAGGTCAGCGAGAATGGCCACATCGCGACTGCGCTCCGACGAGCGACCATGGCAGCGAGGTGGGCACGGGCCAGGGCATCTTGGGATTCCTTGACCAAATGGTAGGTGCTTGGAACGTTCTCTGGCCACGCGAGTCCGTCGGTGGAGTTTGGAGAAACTCTACTGGCCCGAGATGACTAGAACGACGTAGGGCCAAGGGTGGTCTTGGCCATGGTGGCCGTGCGGGCACGGGGCAAGGACATGCTAGCGTTCTCGAACGTTAGGGCTAGGAAAGGGGGCTGGCTTGGCTCTGGTACTTTGTACGTGTGTGCATTAGTGTGCCATGGGGCTAGAGTTCCGACCATGCATCCCCCAGGTGCGGGAATGCGGCGTCGGCGATCGTGACGCACTCAATGGCGAGGGCGGAACATGGCAGAAAAGGCAGGGCTCACCGTGGTGGTGGGGTGGATGGGCTAGTGGCGCGGTGGAGTGTCGTGGCCATGTCGAGACGATGCCGTGCCGTGCCGAGCAGCAGCGTCGACGTGGTTGATCGAGGCAACGTCCTCCGCTTCGGCGACACCGGCGATGTCGGGTGACTTCAGCGCTTCTTCTTCTTCCTCTTCTTCCTTTTCCTATCTCGGCTTGGTCTTGGGGTTGGCGAGGCCGCTACGGGATGTCGCAGTGCCGGGTCGAGCGTGACGACGAAGAAGATGGGTGCCACGCCGTCTTCTTCTTCGGCGGCTTGGCAACTCCGACGGCTCCGATTTCCCCTGCTTCTTCCTCCATACTCCTTCCCTTCCTTTTCCCCCTCTCTCTCTTGGCTCGGGTGTGCAGTGGATGGCCACAAGGTGGCGGCGGGGCGATGGGAGAGCTCTAGGGTTCTAGGGCTAGTTTTTTATAGTGGAGCGACGATCATGGCAAGCGGCGGACGGCGGGGAACAGGGCAAGGACACGTGTAGGGCGATTAGGGGGCTCCAGCTAGGGTTTTGGGTATGGTGGGGCGTGAAGGTGCCTTGGCGCCCCCGTTTTTGATCGGGCCGGTCATGGGAAGGCACGGTAGTGGCAGGGGCGCTGCAGAGCGCACGGGCCATTGCGCTCACATCATGGCAGTAGGTGGATGCTAGCTGGGGAGGTTGGTGGCTTCGATCGCTATCGTGGCGGCCATCCAGGGGTGTGCGGGGTTGGTGGCTTGGCACGGACGGTGGGGAGTGGCGCTGGGGCCTGGGATCCTTCCCATGTGCCGATGCTCTGCTTTTGGGCGCAAAACAGAGGAGAGGGGGGGGGGACCGAAGGAGGGGGATGACATCGGGGGTCCATCCATCAGCGAAATAGGGAAAGACGACGGCGTGGTGGCATACGGGCTGGCTACGTGGGCCGCGCGCGGTCGGGCCAGGCCTGCTTGCGGCTACGCGTGGGCCAGCAGAGGAGGGCACGAGGCGAATCGGGGTTGTTGGGCTGCTATTGCTGTTGGCGAGCTAGGCCAAGGAGGACGGGGAAGCGAGCTAGGCCTGCTGCGCGCTGGTGGGCCAAGAAGATGGACAGGCCACAAGCTGGGCCAGATGGCTTTTCCATTTTCCTCTTCCATTTCCTTTCTTTTTCTATTTCTATTTCCTATTTTCTAAATAAACCAAGGCTCCTATATTGTATACATGTGTCGCCAACATGTACACCTCCTAGTGGGGTCCACTAGAGGTCAACTAGGGGTAGTGGGGTCCATGTCAAGGGTTGGCAACTCACGGGCATTGAGTTGATAAAGATAGTTGGTTGATTATAGAAATTAGGTCAAGGGATTCATGAGAGATTCCAGAAGGAGTCAAAAGGATTGGCTACGGACTTGTGCTCTCCAACACAAAACCCTAAACCAACTAAGAAACCCCAACAAACTCCTACAAGCAACACTATATGTATGCAACAATTTATTTATAAATTATTGTTTGTTTGACCTAGTATCTATATGCTTCACACATTTGCATGAAAAGTGTTAAAAAGTTCGTATTTTTGGCTTCTCCAAAAATCCGGTTTGTTACAATAAGGACTCACTATTAGAATTGCTTTCTGCAAAAAGGAAAACCAACAAACCATAAAGCTTATCATCTCCCTTGGAGTCGGAAAAGTATTCCCACTAGTTGGATAAGTCTTGCGAGTATATTGTATACTCAGGGTTTATTTATCCCTGTTGCAGGTACTACATGAATAGTAGCCATTGTGTGAAGGATTCTTCTGGTGGGCACAGACGGATCCTTGCTTTGTATCGATAGATGTTTTCGAGTTTTATTTTTATTCTGCTGTTTAATATTCCGCACTCTGAATTTGGCAATGTAATAATGGATTTCTAAGAACTCTAGATGTATGAAATGGATTAAGTATTGTAACTCGTTCTCATTATTGGATCCTTGGGGAAAATGTGGGTCTTTCGGGCTCTCCCTTGGGGTGTGCCCGACGGAACTCACCCGATATAGCTTGCTTTCGGGGTGCTTAGTGTCTGGTGGAAGACGAGCGCCTCTGTAAGTGCGTCATTTTGGGCGGTTCTGCCACATCAACCAGCTTACGCTCAGGGACTGGACAAGATGATCATCGCCTGAGTGGTCAGACCACCTATCGGACGAACTTCACCGCTAACCAACTGGTCGGGCACTCACTCCTGCTCGGCGTTCACTTCGCCGCCGACCAGTTGGTTGGACTGCCCATCGCATGGGCTTCGTCGCCAGCCACGCTGGGGACTTCTCGGTGTTCGGACTTCTCCACCGATCAACTGGTCGGACCGCTAGGTTCATGGACTTCGTCGCTGACCAGATGATCAGACTGTTCGGCGTTCACTTCTACTCAGCGCTCACTTTGCCGCCGACCAGTTGGTTGGGCTGCTTGGTGCATGGTTCTTCACCAACCAACTGGTCGGATTGTCCGTCGCTTCATCGCCAGCTACGCTGGGGCTCACCTGCTAAGCTGAGGATTCCTCGACGTACCGATTCTTCGCCGTCGACCAGTTGGTTGGGCTACTCGGTGCACGGTTCTTCGCCAACCAACTAGTCGAATTGTTCGTCGTTTCATCGTCAGCTACGCTGGGGCTCACCAGCGAAGCTGGGGACTCCTCGGCGTTCCGATTCTTTGCCGCCGGCCAGTTTGTTGGGCTGCTCGGTGCACGGTTCTTCGCCAACCACCTAGTTAGATTATCCGTCGCTTCATCATTAGCTACGCTGGGGCTCGCCAGCTAAGCTGGGGACTCCTCGGCGTTCCGATTCTTCGCCGCCGACCAGTTGGTTGGGCTGCTCGGTGCATGATTCTTCGACAACCTACTGGTCGGATTGTCCGTCGCTTTATCGCCAGCCATGCTGGGGACTCCTTGGCGTTCAGATTCTTTATGCAAGCGTCGCCAGCCACGCTGGGGACTCCTCGGCGTTCGGATTCTTTGTGCAAGTGTCACCAGCTAAGCTGGGGACTCCCTTGGTGGTCGAAGCTTGCTATGTCTCATCGGTGTGCTATCAACTTGCTCCATGCTGTTCAGAACAGGGTGCTGATATTGGGTAGCACGTCTGGGGACTTGATAGGCACATGACATATGACGTTGGAAAGCTTTCAAATTTATTTTCTTTGACCCTGCTACAAGATTCATTTTTCATCTTCCAGCAGGTTCGGGGACTAAGTGGCTACACTTCACCTAGCGGTGAATGTAGTGCTCTTTTCTTGATTTACCCTCGTTATTGACTAAGTCATGGATGATTCCTCGCAAACGGAGTCTAAGTGGCTACACTTCGCTTGGAGAATTTTTCAATTTTTATCTTGAGCCCCTTACATCCTTTTGGCAAGCCTTACTTGGCTAAGTCACAGGTCACCAGTTTAACTGGCCGGCTACGACTTTCACTGCCTAGGTCACCAGTTTAACTGGTCGTCTACGACTTTCACCGCCCAGGTCACCAGTTTAACTGGTCGGCTACAACTTTCACCGCCCAGGACACCAGTTTAACTGGTCGACTCCGACTTCCACCGCTTGGATCACCAGTTAAACTGGTCGGCTTCACGTCAAACTGCTCGGACTTGTTGAAGACAGCGTTACTCAAATGATACAAGGCGCTCGGGGACTAGCTGTGGGGGATATGATCCCCGGTATCCATAGGACAAGACATGGGCCACACCACCAGGGGAGGTCCAGCCCACAAGATCAAGGCGTGCGGTGCTCGGCACTGGTCGGCTTGTACCGTAAGGCTACAAGATGTGATATTGTATAATATCAAATAGGATACTTTCCTTGTTACCCTATCCCTTCCAGAACATATAAGGAGGGGCATGGTTCCCTAGTCGACAGGTACATGGTCATCCAGATCAATACAATCCAACAAAGACACAGGACGTAGGGTATTACGTCGATCAGACAGCCTGAACCTGTCTAAATCGCTGTCTCTGCGCCTTGTGTCACCATCTAGTTCCTGATCACACGCACCTCTGCCGATCAATCACCATCGTGGGTTGCTCCCTCGGTGGACTGCCGATCATCTTTTGTCGACAGTTGGAAAAACAGGCCTGGCCGGTTTCAGCTAGGTCAGTCCCCTGGAAAGCTGTTTTCTTCGTCCAGGCTCCAATTGAGATGATCCAAGTAAGTTATGTGACTGTCGTGGCGATAGAAACATGATGGCGGAGAGCATTATACACAATGGAAACTTTTGGATGTCAACAGTACTCCTATGTTTAGGATAAACCCTGCTCTAGCATGTCCACCATCTCGTCGGCTTGAACAGCAGCCACCCGCCAAAATTTGAGCAGCATTAGTGTCTTGCGTATTGCTGTTGTCCGGGACGCCTGGAGTTTGTTGTTGAAGACCGCGTCATTTCTTGATTACCATAGCGCCCACAAAGGCCCTGCACTTAGAATTGTTAGGGGCACGTTTGGTTCTCGTATGGACGGAGGCAGGCTCGTATCCTAGAGTAAGGCTACCTAGGGCCGGGCCCAGCGCATGTAGAAAGCTGTTGTTTGGTTCAGTGAGTCATTTTAGCCTGGCTACATGGAACTGCCGTTTGGTTACCAGCAAATAACTGCGTCCACGGCTCCTATCTCACGCTTCGTGCGCTGCTCCATCGCTCACTCGCACCACGTGATGATCCAGGCCCGCCAGAAATAGCCGATTGTCACGTTTCCCCAGAGTCTGGTTGTGGGAGGTGTTTTGCACGTCCGCAGCATGGCTTGCTGGAAGAACCAGGCAACCAAACTAGAGCTGCTTGCATCCGGTGAGCCTGGTTTGGCCGGCTGCAAAAAGCCAAACTAACGATTATTACTTGTCTCAAAGTTCTTTGGGGGAGCTTGGCCAGCTAAGCCTGTCTCGATCTAACGATTATTACTTGTCAGAATGGACAACGATGAATCCTCTTTCCACTCCAATAATAATGGCCTGAAATAGGCCGCGATAGAAGTTCTTCTGGAGGCAAGTGCCATGTCATCGTTCAATCGAAAGCAACAGCAATTCAATAATCTAGACTTACAAGACATAAGCGCAGCGGTTACCATATTCAGACCAATTCTCCTATAGTAGTTATCCAAACAAGCAACAACTGTGATCTCTGATGGTAACCAGGAGTGGATCGACTGTAGACTGCTGTAGCCACTAGCCCGCCACCGGCGATGACTACCAGTAGCAGCAAAGCGCAGTTTTTCATCAGCCGCTCAGCGACTACAGAAGATGACGTACGGTCCCTGTCACTCTCAGGACCATCATGCTTGGAGCAGTAGGCCGGCAACCTTGTGCACCAGGCATTCAGGCCAGACCACATTCATTGTTATTATCCCGGTGCAAAGCACTGAAATATTTGCTTGCAATATATATGAAACTTTAGTTTTTATATTCTCCAAGACTTGATAGAGTTAAATATCAAGTTTTCTAAATTCCTATGAAACCCAATAAAAATATGTAATTCTAATGTCTAATTTAAGCCGTCAAGTGTTAGTTGCCAATGCATCAAGGATTGATTAGTCCGCTATGACGGGAGACCTCTTTTGATTTTGCATGGTGCGTGCTCCTTGGGGGTTACATTGGTGCATGTGCAGCTTGGAGTCATGTTTATTTAAACTAGACTGCACCACAAACTATTTAAGATCTCATGTCATAGTTTAATTAGTTGAACTATCGGCTGAATCAAGTGCTAACATATAAGTTTTGTTTCTAATCAAAATAGAACTGCATCAATGACTTGGTAGTAGGAATTTTTTGTTTATTATATTAGAGATAAGTGAAATAGAAGTATTCTAGAGTTCAAAGACCCGTGATGATATGGCTTTATTATTTACTTTATTTTTAATATTCACCTTCCTATTTTTATTTCTAGATTTATTTATCTAAATATGGCGAAATATGAAGAAAGAGAAATCAGAATGGTGGTGATGGTGCTCGACGGATTTGGAATAAATAAAAAACAATTTGAACAAAGAGAAATCAGAATTGGTGCTTCCAAGAAAAAAGAAAAGAAATAAAATGAGAAATCGGAACGGCGGTGGTGGTTCTCAACGGATTTGGAATAGAAGAAATAATTGGACAAAATAGGAGAAATCAAAATAGACGCTCTCATAGAAAAAGAGAGAAATCTAAATGTATGCGAGAACTTGGAACGAATAGGCGACGTGTATGTAGAAAATAACCTTTAGAAACCGTGGAACGCGGGGTATTTTACTAAAAAGAAAAAGAACCGAAGCAATGAAACTCTACTAGTTTAATAGGTAAAATACTACGAGCGGTTATAGAAAAAGAGTTTGGCGGAGCACTGATATTTAGTAAGTTTCATCAAATTTATAAAAAAGTATAAATATATATAGCACAAAAAAGATATAATATAAAAATATTTCATGATGATTCTAATAACATTTATTTCTTATCACAAAATGTTGATATTTTTTATATACTCGATTAAATTTAAGACAGTTTGACTCGATAATATATTAAATAGCATTTGTTCGGGCGGGTGAATATGAGGTGTACAAAATTGTGTAGTAGCTTTAGCCTTAGTCCATGTTACTACTACCTATTCCAATAGTGGATCTAGGTTTTATCACTCCCACTCACACACTCTATATTAAACCATGAATTTGCATGTTTGCCTGTGTATGTAGCAGAATCGACCAATTTATAAGAGCACAAGTACAATGGCAGCTCGCAAGCGGTCGCACTGTCGTACTTGAGCCCATATAAACTCGGTAGTCCGTCGAGTACCACGATGGGTCTCTTGAGCCCATATAAACTCGGTAGTCCGTCGAGTACCACGACGGGTCTCGATTATCCATCAACATACAACCAAGATCGTACATGATTCAACATACATGTCACATGTTACATAAAGTTCACATACACAGTTCATTCATCAGAGTACAATTAAGGTTATTACAAACCAAGTTCAATAAAATAGTAGCGAAAGCAAATTAAAGTTTAAAACTAACATCTGCCATCATAGTTCAAATACATAGTCCCAGTTCGTGATCATATTCCCACAAAAGCATATAAGATGGATTAAATAATAGATGCCTGCCTAGGGCCCACTCCTCATCCACGGCGGGACAGAAGCAGTTCTTGCAATAGCCGTGATAAACTGTACCATCTGCAACAATGGGAATAAAACCCTGAGTACGAGAAGGTACTCAGCTAGACTTACCCGTTATAAACCAAAAATAAAGTGACTCCAAGGATTATGTAAGGCTTTATAAGTGGAGGTAGCTTAGACAACATTATGCATAAAAAGCGATTAACTCAGTTATACAATTATAATTCGGTCATCAAGTTAATTATAGTTATTCATCTCTAGATTAGTAATTAACCTATGCCAAACATATAGTATATCATTTAGTAGCATACAATAGTAACCATAGCCGGTGTAGTAATTCCATATTCATCCATGAAAGGATCAAGATGCCCAAGAGGGGGTGAATTAGGCTAATTCTAAATTTCTTTGCAATAATTAAACCCTATGCTTAGCCCACTTCACCCCTTTGTGCCTAGAAAAGTGTTTCTAATATTCTACCGCACAAAAAGTCTTACAACCTAAGTTTCAATCCTACTCTAGCATGGCAATTCTATGAATGTAAAGACAAGAATTGAATTACTCAAAGTAAATGCTCAAAGTAAAGAGAGAAGGAGGAACGCGGCGATGTTTTGCCGAGGTATCGGAGAGTCGCCACTCCCCACTAGTCCTCGTTGGAGCATCCGCGCAAGGGTGTAGCTCCCCCTTGATCCGTGCAAGGATCAAGTGCTCTCTACGGGTTGATTCTTTGACACTCCATCGTGGTGAATCACCCACAACCGCTCACAACTTGAGTTGGGTCATCCACAAGCTCCGTCGGATGATCACCAAGCTCCCAATCACCACCAAGCCGTCTAGGTGATGGCGATCACCAAGAGTAACAAGCACGAACTCTCACTTGACCACAACAAGCCTAATGAGAAGGGTGGATGCACACTTTGCTACTCTTGCTTTCACTAATGAGGTCTCTCTCTTGGATTCTCAAATCTCAATCACCTCACTAGGACCTTGATCTTCTTGGCACTCTCAAGGGTATTTCTCAGCTGTTGAAATGAGCAAAAGTGATGCCTTGAGTGAATAGAGGAAGTATTTATAACCCCTCATTCAAAATGAACCGTTATGTGCCTCTGCGGGGTGATTGGACACTCCGGTCAAGTTGACCGGACGCTCCGGTCAGTTCTCCCCGAAACCGAGTGTTTAAGTTGTGACCGGACGCAGGACAACGTCTGGTCAGCACTGATCGGACGCGTCTGGTCATGATTTTCCCTCTCTGGAACCTTACTGGAGTCGACCGGACTCTGGCACCCAACGTCTGGTCACTCACCTCTCAGCGTCCAGTCATATCCAGACGATTTCACCTTGATCAAATGAACTGACCAGACTCTACGTTAGCGTTCGGTCAACATTTGACCCTCCATTCACTTTCAACTCACAATCATATGTGAATGAAGTTTGCTCCAATTGATCTAAGGGCTTTTTAGGAGCTACCTAGTGCTAGATTTGACAAGTGTGCACCACACCTAACCCACTAGACTCACCTAGGTCAAGCTACCCGTCTATACCCCCTTAATAGTATGGCCAAAGAAAAAACAAAGTCCTAAACTACTCTAAGTGTCTCTTCAACACCAAACAACACTTAGAACTAGCCCATCCTTAACCTTGTTGTTCATCCTTTGAAAACCGAAATGATTTTCATCGTAGGGGCATGACAACTATGATTGCCCAATCAATTGCCATTACCATGACCTAACTTAATTGCATCTGCAAAACACATGTTAGTCACAGTAATCTCGTATTGTCATTAATCACCGAAACCCAACTAGGGGCCTAGATGCTTTCAATCTCCCCCTTTTGGTGATTGATGACAATACCACCTTGAGTATATGAAAGAGATAAGGTTTTTAACATGCTTGGTTCATATAAGCTTTTGACAATAAGAACAAAAGAGTTAGGAAAGCTTATATGACCCAAGCTAACATAATGTACTCAAAAGATATGAAATAAGCATGGGTATAAGAAATAAAGCTCATTTGCATCAGAGTAAAACGCGGAAGCAAAGCAAATGAGCATAACCAAGTGATATGACATATAAATAATTCAAAGTAGAGAGCACACATGTCACATATCACATAAATATCACGATCACGTAGATATCACTATCACATAAATATAGTTCGATGCATGAAAGTAAACACATTCAAAGTAGAGAGCACACATGTCACATATCACATAAATATCATGATCACGTAGATATCACTATCACATAAATATAGTTCTATGCATGAAAGTAAACACATGAATGCATAATAGTGTATCACACATAAAAACCAAATGTAATAGATAAGCTCCCCCTAGATAAGTCACTCCCCCTAAGTCTAACATACTTGATCTCTCTCTCTCCCTTTGGCATCAAACACCAAAACCCAAGGGTCGGTTGAGTCAGGCGCTAAGGTACGAGGAGCGAGCTGGAACTATATGCCATCATCATCTGATCCTGAGCTCTTAGCTGTATGACCCTCTATAGCTGGAAGCGACGCTGAAGCGGTCTGGGTTAGATCAGGAACATGTGCGGCCTAAGACTCTGTAGGTACGACTGTAGCAAGCGGCTCTGATGATGCAACTGAGGAAGGGAGCATCTCTATAGTCCTAGTAATAGGTGCAACTGTGGAAGGACTAGGGACATGTAGATATGGTGGAGTAGGCTGCCCTATCAACTCACTGAAGGTAGCACCAAGGCTCCTGGAGACTGTGGTATCTGGTGCTAGCAGCGAGGAAGTCTGAGCCGGTGTGAAGCCCATCTGTAGAGGTGTGAACTGCGGGGCTAGCACTGGTGAGGCAAACCACTGGGACACCTACTCTGTAGGTGAAGGAAACTGTATCGCTGGCTGTCCCTGACTCTGAAGCCCACTGGGCTGTAACACTAGAGTCATAGATGTGGTGGCAGGCTGGCCAATCTAGGGTGAAGGCTGTGGCGGTGGAGCCCCAATAGCAGTAACTACATGCTGCATAAATCCAAGGAGCTAGTGCTGCATGAGGAGCTACTGCTGATGCATGGCCTGCTGCTGCTACTGTATAGCCTGCTGCTGCTGTTGGAACGCCTGCTATTGTCGCTGAAACTCATCCTGCCTGGTCTGAAACTGTGCAAATGTAGCAGCGGTCTCCTGGGCTTGGCGAGCCTGATCCTGCCTCATCCGCTCAAGGATAACAAGTAGAGCGGGGTCTGTCTGTGGTGCAGGTGGAGCTGAACCCGAGCTACCGGGTGCATGATCATGTCATCGTGGAGGCATCTGAGGAATGTCCTGGTAGTCATCATCAGTACTGTCACTAGGGTCGCTCTCGACCATCCCCTCCTGTTGAGCATCAAGCTGCTCCTCCTCTATAGATGCTATACCCCTAATGGTCTCATCCTACTGGGCTGTAGTCTCAGGCACCTCTGGACGATGGCGTGGCTAGCTAGGTGCCCTTGGTGCACTATGATGGAGCATCTGAGTCCTGTTGTATGTAGGGAACTCTGTAGTAGCACCACTATACTCTGCCAGCATCTCAGGTGGCCTCACAGTAACTGCCCTATGAATCAAAAAAGTAATCCAGTGGGCATAGGGCAACTATCGGTGACCTCTGAACCCCTCTGCAATAGTATCCTCCATCTCTGATAGTAGGAGATCCCAAATATCAAATACAGTCTGCTGCATCAGAGAGTTCAGTAGCCATAACTATATGCGAGTCAAGCCCTCACGATATCCCATCCTAGGAAGCAGGGTCCTCATGATAGCATCAAACACTCTAGCTGTAGGAGTGAGGTCACTGGGTGTCCTGCTCGACCCCTCGCCGAATGGCTCTATGAAGCAATGGTGGATCAAATCTATAGGAGGAACCATACCACCATGAGGGCATCTAGGAGGCGTTGTCTGTCCATAGCAAACCTCATTTAGCTGGACAAGCTGCTCCTAAAGCCTGAGAATCTCCCTGACCCTGAAACTCATCAGCCTGTAATCTCTGCCTCTAAATGCAAAGTGTATAAATCTGTGTTGTGGGTCAATCCAAAGTGTAGCATAGAACTCCTGGACCTAAGATGGAACATATAAGCCTATCCATCCGAGTAGGTCTGTCAGCCCTGGCAAGTAAGATAGGTAAGGGCGAATATGCTCTCTAGCTGCTACTACAATGGACTCAATGTTACACACCCTCTGAGACCTGAATGCTGCCTCACTGTTAAGATATGCATTATAAAAACCTTCCTGTAGTGGTGTGTAGAAGCCCTCTGATGCACACTCATCCCACCTCGGCGAAAACCACTCCTCGAACTGAACAAACCTGAGCTGCTGCACCTACTTGGCCATGGCGGCCCTCAAATCCAGATGAGTCACTGGAGGTGGACCCTGTGGTCTAGGAGGCAGACAAGAACCCCTCCATTGTGTCTCCGCCCTTGGTGTCACCTGGGTACGAGTACGACCAGAGCGGCGAAGCTGTGGCTGAGGTGCCTGCTCTGTCTCCTCTAACTGCTATCCCTCCTGAGTCTGCTCTGCTGGCTGTGCCTGCTGCTATGGCTCCCCCTAAGACTGACTCTCATCTATAGTGACACGCCATCCTCCAACCATGGCTATCCTAGCTGGACCACCATGACGACGCTCAATCTTCTAGACAGCGGCCCTCTGAGTAGGTGAAAGCTGATCTGCAATGACTACACCACTTCGAGCACCTCCTCTCTCAGCAAGCTCTATGGTGGCTGCAACTATGGCTGCTCTTGCTATTTCTGCATCTAAAATACTTTTACTTCTTTGACGTGAGCTTCTTCGTCGCCTTGCCTTTTGCCTCAGAAGGTAGGCGAGGCGGGGGCCTCGGATCCTCATCACCAGGACCACCTCCAACATTCTTGATGTAAGAAAAATGGACCCTAGGCCCATTTACTTTGGATTTTGGTGTTTGATGACCAACACAACCAAATTGGACTAATGAATTTGCAAGTGATTGTTTTGTAGTTCAATAGGATGCAAGACATGACTTGGATGAAGGCAACGTGATGATCGATGATCAACACCATAAGCAAGACCTTAGAAGCACAAGAGAAGACCCAAGATATCAAGCAAAGTCCAAGCACAAAGATAGGAACCAAGCCATACGCAAGATTGTGAAGAAATGAGCTCACAGAAGTGACCGGACTCTCCGATCAAGAGGCTCGGCAACAGGCGCGACCGGACACTAGACTGAACGCTGGCGGCAGATCGACCGGACGCAGGACAGCAGAGCCTGATCGAGTACAGAGAGGTTCTAGAGTGACAAAAATGCGACCGGACGCGTCCGGTGGCATGTGACCAGAAGCTGGCAGTGTCTGATCAGTAGATCGTGGCTCCAACGGTTAGGACGACCAGATGCATCCGATCAGGACGTGATCAGCGTCCGGTCAGTAGCAGAAAAGGAGGATTTCATCCCCAATGGCTACTTTCTCAGCGGGGCTTATAAATAGACCCCCAACCGGCCATTTGAGTAGAGTGGAGCTGAGGAAATATATCAAGGGTGTTGATACACCATTTTAGTGATCTCCACTTGCATAGTGCTTAGTGATTCATTAGGTGATTAGTGTAGGTGCTTTGGTTGATTAGACCACCGCTTATGCGCTTGCTCTAGGTTTAGGCCTAGTGTTTAGTGAGGTTTGCATACCTCTTACCACTCGGTGCTTGCGCGCACCATTGTTGTACACCGAAGGGGCTTGTAGTCTTGTGAGATCACACTAACCGCGTTTGTGGTGTGGCCGCCACCGTGTACCAGAGGGAACAAGGCCCGCGGTGTTTCGGCTAGAAACTTGATTGTGAAGACAGCGGGGAGCATCTGGGAGAGGCTTGCCGGAAGGCACGTCGGAGACCCACTTGCATGTGGGGAAGGCCTGAGGCTATCCACAGAGTTACCCGACCAGGAGGGAGCTTGGCCCTTGAGAGGGGCTCCAATGAGGACTAGGGGGAAGCTTGCGCGCTTCTCGATACCTAAGTAAAAATACTAGAGTCGTCGATGGGAGTTTGCATATCTCTACCTTGCTCTTTAGCTTTCGCATTTACATTGATTGTATTACTCCTTTTGCGGTAGAGATAGCAACACACTAGCAAAACCGTAGTTGCACATTTAGATAGTTTATCTTTTGCATAGGTTTTGCTAAGGTTAGAAAAAGAAGCCATAGTTTGGAGTTAGAATTTTAAGTTGCCTAATTCACCCCCGCCCTCTTAGACGTCATGGTCCCTTCACTTGACATGAGCCATCTGATGTCGCTGAAAAGAACAACTGCACTGAGAAGAATCAACTCCCAACTGTCACTTCTGAGGCTTGGCCTCGATCCGTATTCGTGAGCTTGGCCCTGAGTTGACTGACAACTGCCAAAGAGACCTCAACAACATCGACTCGCTGCACGTTAGAATAGATCGGATTTATAAATAATTACAATATATCTAGAGATACAAAACCCTAAGAAGCAAGCATTAGATACAAAATTGGAAATGAGGGCTTGCTACCTAATGAACCGGCGAACCGAAGAACAAGGAATGGATCATGGAGAACCACCAGGTTGGCACTGTAATGCTACGGTTCTGGCGAAGCAATGCGGCGTGGATCGACAGTGCAATGTAGGCACTGGCACGTGGAGCAATGCAGTAGGGGAGGCACTGGCGTGAGGTGACAGCGTAGGGAGGTGGCACGACGCATGCAGGGCGCGGCGGCGCGACTGTGGGTAGGCGGCGTGGAGCTGGTGGCGCGGCGAGCTTGCTGCGTAGCTAGGGCTTTGTGTGGCGGCGTGGTGATTTTGACGGCGAAGTCGGCGCGACACGTTGGGATAGGACTAGGTCAAAGCGTGGCACGATGACGTTATATGGTGGCCCACCCGTGATAGAAAAGGAAACGGAGAAAAGAATCTAGAAACCACATGTTTCCTATTGATCGGACGCTCTGGGGGTAATGACCAGATGCTGCCACCTAGAGTCCGGTCGACTCCAGAGAGGTCCAAAACCCCTGGAGTCACGACCGGACGTGTCCGATCCCAACTGACCGGACACAGCCATTGTCCGGTCGATCCTGTCTTCATCATCTTCACTCGACCGGACGCAGGAACACCATCTGATCGGACACTGAATAGCAGAGTCTGATCACTCCTTCGTAGCAACGGTTCGCCTCCTGTGAACTGATCGGATGCTGGACTTCAGAGTCCGGTGCAGCGTCCGGTCACTCTTCTTTAGCAATTCTTCAAAGTCCTTCGCGCTGCCTGTTCCCAATCAAGTCCCAACTTTAATAAGATCCAAATAAACAATAATTGGGACTGATATGAGTGACCTCTCTCATACCCTCAAATTTTTCAAAATATTTTTGCCTTAGGCTATAATTCTTTTTAAGAAAATAGGCAATAAAAGGGTGATTGAAAAGAAACGACAAAGCAACATTCATGCATATGTAATGCAATACTTGAAAGTAAATCTAATTACTTGTCAAGTTTGATCCAAGGTTAAGCTTCTTCACATGCTTTACGGCGGTTATCTTAACCATATTAGACAAGCCCTATATGCATTACCAAAGATTAAACATGTTGTATATTACAATGCAATGCAATGGACAACACAAGCTCATTTTCTAGTGAAGTTTCTAAAATCAAGAACATTGAGCTCATTCCGCAATCGACAAAAAGTCGCCTCATCTAGCGGTTTAGTGAAGATATCCGCCAATTGATCCTCGATCCTTACACCTTCTAGTGAAATATCATTCTTAGCAACATGATCTCTAAGAAAGTGATGGCGGATATCTATGTGCTTGGTGCGAGAGTGTTGAACCGGATTATTAGTAAGTTTTACCGCACTCTCATTATCACATAAAAGAGGTACTTTTTCTAGAACTACACCATAGTCTAGCAAAGTTTGTTTCACATAAAGTATTTGTGCACAACAAGCACCCGCGGTAATGTATTCTGCTTCGGCAGTGGACAAAGCCACACTATTTTGTTTCTTAGAGGACCAAGAAACAAGTGATCTACCAAGCAAATGGCACTCTCCGGATGTGCTTTTTCTATCAACTTTGCAACCGGCATAATCTGAATCAGAGTAGCCAACTAATTCAAATCTATCTCCTTTGGGATACCAAAGACCAATGCTTGGTATGTGCTTAAGATACCTAAGGATTCTTTTAACTGCAATCAAATGAGTTTCCTTAGGATTAGCTTGAAATCTAGCACACATACACACAATAAACATGATGTCGGGCCTAGATGCGGTTAAATATAACAAGCTACTAATCATAGAGCGGTAGAGAGTTTGATCAACCGTGTTACCTCCCTCATCTAGGTCGAGATGTCCATTAGTTGGCATTGGTGTCTTGATTGGCTTACATTCATCCATCTTGAATCTCTTGAGAAGATCATTTGTATATTTCTCTTGAGAGATGAAAATCCCTTCTCTCATTTGCTTGACTTGAAAACCAAGAAAGAATGTAAGCTCTCCAATAATTGACATCTCGAACTCTTTCGACATCAATTCACCAAACTCTTTGCAAGAATATTCATTTGATGACCCAAAGATGATATCATCAGCATACACTTGACAAATGAAGATATATCCATCAAGCTTCTTGGTGAATAGTGTGGTGTCGACCTTCCCAATGGTAAAGCCCTTCTCAATGAGGAAATCCCGAAGATGCTCATACCAAGCTCTTGGGGCTTGCTTAAGCCCATATAGCGCCTTGGACAACCTATAAACATGATTAGAATATCTAGGGTCTTCAAACCCGGGAGGTTGATCAACAAAGACTAGTTCATTAATAAAGCCATTTAAAAATGCACTTTTCACATCCATTTGATAAAGTTTCATTTCATGATGTGATGCATATGCAAGGAGGATACGAATGGTTTCTAGTCTTGTAACCGGTGCAAAGGTCTCTCCAAAATCCAAACCTTCAACTTGAGAGAACCCCTTTGCAACTAGTCTTGCCTTGTTACTCACAACAACACCTTGATCATCTTGCTTGTTGCGGAACACCCACTTTGTTCCAATGACTCTTGCACCTTGTGGTCGCTCTTCAAGAGTCCACACTTCATTGCGGGTGAAGTTGTTCAACTCTTCATGCATGGTGTTTATCCAATCTAGATTTTGAAGAGCTTCTTCTACCTTAGTAGGCTCAAAGCAAGAGACAAAAGAGTGATGTTCAATAAACGAAGCAAGCTTTTGAGAGCGAGTCATTACTCCCTTTGATGGACTCCCTATGATAAGATCTTGTGGATGAGCTTGTAGTAGAGGTGAATTTCTTCTATCAACCACTTGAGGGGGAGGTTGTGGAGCATCAACATCATGTGCTTGTGTCACCATTTGCTCATAGAAGACATGAGTTTCTTCATTTTCTACTCTCCCATCTTTATCACCATCTTGTGGCACATTTGATGAAGAAGGTGGATTGATCACTTGTACACAATCTTCATCATCATTTGGCTTGATGTCTCCAACCGGAATATTCTTCATGGCCTCCCTCAATGGTTCATCACCTATATCATCAAGATTCTCATGTGCTCCTTGGGAGCCGTTAGATTCATCAAATTCCACATCATATGTTTCTTCAACCAAGCCGGTGGCATGATTAAATACTCTATATACTTTGGACTTTGATGAGTAACCAACAAGAAAGCCAATATCACAACGTCTTTGAAACTTCCCTAGGTGTTGCCGCTTCTTGTAGATGTAGCATTTGCAACCAAACACCCTAAAGGAGACATCCGGCTTCTTCCCATTGAGCAACTCATAAGGTGTCTTGCCAAGAAACTTTTGAAGGAATAGGCGGTTGGATGCATAGCATGCGGTGTTGATAGCTTCCACCCATAGAGCTTTGGGAGTGTTGTACTCATCAAGCATTATTCTTGCTAGTGTGATCAATGTTCGGTTCTCTCTCAACTACACCATTTTGTTGAGGAGTATATGTTGCGGAGACCTCATGCTTGATACCAACTTCATCACAATAAGCTTCAATGTTTGTGTTGTCAAATTCCTTTCCATTGTCACTTCTAATCTTCTTGAGCTTCACTTCAAACTCATTTTATGCTCTCTTGGCAAACTTCTTGAAGCATGATGCAACTTCGGATTTGTCATGAAGGAAGAATACGCATGTGTATCTTGAATAGTCATCAATAATCACAAGACAATAAAGATTTCCTCCCAAACTCTTGTATGTTGTTGGTCCAAATAAATCCATGTGAAGAAGCTCTAGAACTCTTGTGGTTGACATGAAAGCCTTTGTAGGATGATTATTTGCAACTTGTTTGCCAGCTTGACATGCACTACAAAGCTTGTCCTTCTCAAACTTCACATCCTTCAACCCTCTCACCAAATCATTCTTCATTAGCTTCTTGAGTGAGCTCATCCCAACATGAGCAAGTCTTCTATGCCATAGCCACTCAAGTGTTGTTTTGGTGAATAGGCAAGTCTTCAAATTAGCATCTTCGGAGGTGAAGTCCACTAGATATAGGTTGTTGTATCTAAATCCCTTGAATATCACTTGATCATCATCTTTCTTGGATACAACCACTTCCTTCTCGGTAAATAGGCATTGAAAGCCAAGATCATACAATTGTCCAACGGATAGCAAGTTGAAGCTCAATGAAGCAACATATAACACATTTGAGATTGAATGATCATTTGATATTGCCACTTTGCCCAATCCTTTAACCTTGCCCTTTGAATTATCTCCAAATGTGATTCTTTCTTGTCCATCTACTTCTTCATCTAGTGAGGTGAATATACGAGGATCACCGGTCATATGTTGTGTGCAACCACTATCAATTACCCAATGACTTCCATCGGTCTTGTAGTTCACCTACACACAAGAGATCAAGCTTTAGGAACCCAAACTTGTTGAGGGCCCTTGACTTTCTCAACAAGTGACTTTGCAACCCAAATTTTCTTAGGCCAATTCTTGTTGGGAGGTCCTAAGAACATAACTTTCATCTTTCCACTAGAGTCCTTTCTAAGCATGTAATGAGCATTGAAAGCAAATGGTCTAGCATGCTTGGGCAAGGGTTGTGGTGGTGGATTTTGACACTCATGGGCAAAGTGACCTTCTTGTCCACACTCAAAACATCTCTTTGGCTTTGGCTTTGACTTTTGTTGTTGAGCTTGAGCCTTCTTCTTTTGATTTGCCAAATATCCAATTCCACTTCTATCTAGTTTCATGATGGTGTTCATTAGTAGCTCACTTTGAAGATGCTTGCCTCTTGTGAACTTGCTCAATCCAATCTTGAGATGCTCTTTCTCCAACTTGAGCTTCTTGTTCTCTTCCTTGAGTGCATCATTATTTTTCTCTTCCTTGAGTTTCTTGTTTTCTTCTTTGAGCTTCTCATTCTCAAGAATCAAGTCACCATCATGATCAAGAGTTTCTAGCACTATTGTGTTGGTGGTTTTGAGCTCTTCAAGATCTTTCTTGAGCTTTTCATTATCATGCTTGAGCTTGGCATACTCATCATAGTTGTCGGTTTTCAACCACTTGCTTGCCTTTGCCACTAGATCCTTGCTCAATGCTCTCAATAATTAAGTCATCACATGATGTAGCTATATCAATCTTAACAACATCGTTAGTAGCATCATGTGGCTCATTGGATAAAAATTCTTGAGCAATAACAAGATTATCATGATTGATCTTAAGAGTTGTATATTCTTCTTTTAGCATATTATGGCTAGTGATAAGCTCATTGTGTATCCTCTCAAGTTTATCATGTTTATCTTTAAACTCTTTCTTAGAAGATTTAAGCTTCTTGAGTTTGGATGACATAGCATCATTTACTTCTCTAAGCTCCACACTAGCCTTTTCCGCTATATCACATATAGCTAAAAGAGAATCATTCTTAGCTTTTAGCTTTTCATTCTTAGCTCTAGTCTTTCTAATGATCTTAGTGTATTGATTTAGCAATTTAACAAGATCATCATAAGAAGGTGATTCATATTCATCATCATCACTATCACTATCACTATCATCATTGTTAGCATGATCATCACCACTACTATCATCATCATTTGATACCTTGCGTTCACCTTTGGCCATAAGGCATAGGTGTGTAGAGGATGATGGAGGTGGTGTTGGTGAAGATGATGAAGAGTCAATCACAATGGCGGCCACCTTCTCATTATCACTATCATCATCGGATGAGCAACTTGATGAATCAATGTCCATGAGCCAATCACCGACGATGTATGCCTTCCCATTTTTCTTCTTCTTGTGGAAGTCCTTCTTCTTGCCATCTTTCTTCTTGTATGGCTTGTTTTTCTTCTTTTCATCTTCATCACTTGAGTCATCTTTCTTGCCCTTGTTCTTATTCTTGTACTTGTCTTTCTTGGGCTTTGTGCATTGATGTGCTAGATGATCAAGTTCTCCACAATTGTAGCAATCCATCTCGGAGATTGGCTTCCTTCTAGAGCTAGTGAAGAACTTCTTTTTCTTGCCATCAAACTTGATGCCACTCTTGTTGAGCTTCTTTAGCATCTTGGCGGTTCTTCTCACCATGAGAGCAAGACTTGCATCATCACTTGAGCTCTCATACTCAATTCTTGCTTTGCCCTTCTCTTGGCTAGCTTTGAATGCTAAGTCTTTTTCTTTCTTCTTAGTAGAGGATGAGCCATCTTGTGGTGTGATATGCATGTACATCTCATGAGCATTGATCTTTCCCAAGATTTGTGTTGGTGTAGCGATGGAAAGATCACCTTGATGAAGCACGGTCACAATATGCCCATATTTATCAATGGGGAGGACACTCAAGATCTTTCTTACAACATTGGATGGTTGCATTTGAGTGAGTCCAAGCCCATTGACTTCCTCTACAAGAACATTCAAGCGTGAGTACATTTCATTAGCACTCTCTTTAGGAAGCTCAAAAGAATTAAACTTTTTCATAATGAGTTGATAGTGTTCCTCATACTCGCTCTTAGTTCCCTCATGGAGCGCACAAATGTCCGACCATAGTGCATGGGCATCCTTGTGGTCCCTCACCCGGTTAAACACATCTTTGCAAATGCCTCTAAAGATGGTGTTTCGAGCCTTTGCATTCCATTTCTCATAATTCACTTCATCGCCTTGAAGGTGCATGGGATCCTGAGGTTTTAGGAATCCTTGTGAGGTGGCTCTAAGTATTCCAACATCTAGAGCTTCTAAGTACGCCTCCATGCGGATTTTCCAATAAGGAAAATCATCCCCCTCAAAGATAGGAGGAGGTCCATCCCCATGAGACATCTTTCTCTAGATGATTAAGTCTAAATACGTAAGCACGAGGCTCTGATACCAATTGAAAGGATCAAGATGCCCAAGAGGGGGGGGGGTTGAATTGGGCTAATTCTAAATTTCTTTGCAATAATTAAACCCTATGGTTAGCCCACTTCACCCCTTGTGCCTAGAAAGTGTTTCTAATATTCTACCACACAAAAAGTCTTGCAACCTAAGTTCCAATCCTACTCTAGCATTGCAATTCTATGAATGTAAAGACAAGAATTGAATTGCTCAAAGTAAATGCTCAAAGTAAAGAGAGAAGGAGGAACGCGATGATGTTTTGCTGAGGTATCATAGAGTCGCCACTCCCCACTAGTCCTCATTGGAACACCCATGTAAGGGTGTAGCTCCCCCTTGATCCACGCAAGGATCAAGTGCTCTCTACGGGTTGATTCTTTGACACTCCGTCATGGTGAATCATCCACAACCGCTCACAACTTGAGTTGGGTCATCCACAAGCTCCGTCGGATGATCACCAAGCTCCCAATCACCACCAAGCCGTCTAGGTTATGGCGATCACCAAGAGTAACAAGCATGAACTCTCACTTGACCACGACAAGCCTAATGAGAAGGGTGGATGCACACTTTGCTACTCTTGCTTTCACTAATGAGGTCTCTCTCTTAGATTCTCAAATCTCAATCACCTCACTAGGACCTTGCTCTTCTTGGCACTCTCAAGGGTGTTTCTCAGCTGTTGGAATGAGCAAAAGTGATCCCTTGAGTGAATAGAGAAAATATTTATAACCCCTCATTCAAAATGAACCATTATGTGCCTCTGTAGAGTGATCAGATGCTCTAGTCAAGTTGACCGGATGCTCTGGTCAGTTCTCCCCGAAACCGAGTGTTTAAGTTGTGACCAGACGCAGGACAGCGTCCGGTCACGATTTTCCCTCTCTGGAACCTTACTGGAGTCGACCGGACTCTAGCACCCAGCGTCCGGTCACTCACCTCTCAGCATCCGGTCGCATCCAGACGATTTCACCTTGATCAAATGAACTGACCGGACTCTGCGCCAGCGTTCGGTCACACCGGAACCAGCGTCCGGTCAACATTTGACCCTCCATTCACTTTCAACTCGCAATCATATGTGAATGAAGTTTGCTCCAATTGATCTAAGGGCTTTTTCGGAGTTACCTAGTGCTATATTTGATAAGTGTGCACCACACCTAACCCACTAGACTCACCTAGGTCAAGCTACCCATCCATACCCCCCTTAATAGTACGGCCAAAGGAAAAACAAAGTCCTAAACTACTCTAAGTGTCTCTTCAACACCAAACAACACTTAGAACTAGTCCATCCTTAACCTTGTCGTTCATCCTTTGAAAACTGAAATGATTTCCATCGTAGGGGCATGACAACCATGATTGCCCAATCAATTGCCATTACCATGACCTAACTTAATTGCATCTGCAAAACACACGATAGTCCCAGTAATCTTGTATTGTCATTAATCACTGAAACCCAACTAGGGGCCTAGATGCTTTCAATCTGAACCATCATATTCCATATCACAGTTACTACGATATTGGAGCAAGCCAAGTTTCTCACTGTCCGAGAGAGACGATGATTCGAATTGATTTCAAACAGCTGGGAATTTATTTCTAACACAAACCCAGGTCTATTAGCCATGGTAGCCTTAGGTCACCTTTGGTACAACTTAGGTACACATTTCGTGGGTTCGATCAATGCCGCACAATCAGGGACAACCAGCTGCTAGAACGATCAGGACTACCCTATCCTTGGGCTCATGCCTAGCTCCCCGCACATCCTTACTACCATCTAGAGTGTGCACTTTTACAGAACAGGGTACGACCTGAGTTGAGCTAATCGGCTTCACGGTCGGAATGAGTCATCCGGCCAGCTAAGTGATAGGCATTCGTTCAATCTTATCAGAAGGGCCAACAACGGTACGGTCCTTAATCGGCATAGACGAAATCACATGAGTCAACCTACACATAGACTCCGTTCGGCTTCCATTTATATTACCTCATAGTTCTTTTCTACGATAGCAAATATAGCCAACCGTGCTTCGGTATCCACCTATATCTTATAGGTGATAGGAAATCACCCGACTTCTACCAGTCTAAGCATGACTAAGCATATATTCAATCCTAGACCTACATAGGGTTAAAGGTATATGTATCTAGACAAGGTAGTTCTATGTATCAAGTGTTTCTAATCAACTCTTATAACCTAATGCATCAAACATGAAGGACTCAAGTAATATTTTGTAAAACATGGGAGACTTAGAATGCTCCGAGGCTTGTCTTTGAGGAAAGAGGTTGGCCGGTGATCTAGGCACTTAGGTAGATCTTTGAGAGTCTACTCCTCTTCTCCTGGAGCTATGGCCTGAGGCGTCTCTTGCTGATCCTCCTTCTCTTCTTCGTTGAACTCCAACAGAGTTATTTCTTTGGACGATCCTATATGCATGAGCATGAAATAAGATATCACGAATGCATATACGATGACACGTATAATATGATATGATGTGATGAATACATTCTCATAAGTGTTTTCAATAGCATGGTATTAAAGTAATAACATGTGTATCTTATTTTACTGAGTAGGTGCCTATCTCTTCTCTAATAACTAAACAAACACTTATGTAAATAATTTTCCATACCACAATACAATCGCCACCTGTTTTGACCATAACTAGAGTTATACACCTCAAAATAATATGGTTGTAGACATTATAGAAAGCTTATGAAATTGCCTACAACTTTCTTTTAATCATCTTAATATGATTCAGTAGTTATCTAGGTCAAACAATTCAATCATGCAAATCAGTCGAGAGAGCAAGCATTTCTAATAGCAGACTTCTAATAGCCATAATTCTTAAACCATAAGGCCTATGACTATGAAACTTTAACACAAGGTAGCTAAGTAAGTTATATGCAACTTTGTTATTAACAAGTTTTACAGAAAATACCATTATCATCATGAAATGATCAACTCAACCGAAACTAAACATGCAGCCATCTAGTTGAATTATGAAGCAATAATTATTTAGTTGCAAACAACCAATTGCTTTTAAGCCTTACTAATAACATCAACAGATCATATGTATCACAAGCACCATAGAAAACGTCATGGTTAAACATAACTAACTTATGTATATCCATTTATTATTTTCCTTAAATAATAGGGTGATTTAAGGGATAAATAATTCCAAAACTCAATAAATTATGATAAAAGTACAGTAGTCTAAAAATGCCCTCAATAGTCTAATGTATAAATTTCATGCCATTTCGATAAGTACAATTACCTCTACAAAAATGACAAGTTACATAGGCTTATTTTAGCAAAAATAGTTTAGCATAGTGAAAAGTGTCAAACAATAGATTTAATATTTTTTCTACATTCCTCCAAGCATAAGAATACTGTGTAAAAATTTGCATGATCATATGTTATGTATTTTTACCCCAATTAATTTCACTAGAAACTAGCAATTAATTAGGATTAAATATGAAGACCATATTCAAAGTATGACCACTGCAAGTTTAGTATTTTTCCTAGCTAGAGCATATCAACACAAGACCAACCAAATTAGAATCACCATTTTATCACTTTTCTAGCTCAAGTTATGTAATTTACAAGATAGAAACCATTTAAAAAGCATTTATCTAGCTACATTTTATTCTCCCAGAAAAATACCAAAAATAGTGCATCTCACATTTTTATCAAATACTAGACTTCAAGATGAAACTAACAAAACTTGGTTCACCAAAATTGGACACTCTTAGCTTGAGATATGAATTTTTGAAACATGCATTCAAATCTATGAAATAAATCAGAAAATCAAATCTCGTACACACTGACAGCCGGGCCCGCGGTCAACGAGGACCCACACGTCAGACACACAGAAGCAGAGCACGGCGCTGACCAGTGAGAACTCGCCAACGGCGAGGTCTCCGGCGGTAGCGTCTTCACCACTAGACTCTACACGTTAAGCCGTGTCGATAGGTAGGCTTAGTTGGCCTGGTGGCTCGCCGGAGCAAGCTCGACAGCGGCCATGGCAGACGGCGGAGGTCGGCGGTGGTACGCCAGCCATCTATGGCTATGGTACACTAAGGCGAGGACAGCTACTCCATCCTGGTGACCTAGCGAAGCTACACTGCGCAGGTGAGGGCTCGGGATGGCGTCTGTGAGCTCGGCCGCGTGCATGGCCGTGCGGCGCGCACAGAGCACAACGGTGCTCACATTGTTCTGGCTAAACGGTGGCGAAAGACGGGTCTCCATCATGCCATTAACTAGACCTAGGGTTACTCGATCTAAGGCACGTGATAAAGGAGGGAGGCGGTGAACCAACTCGACGGCGGCGAGCTCAAGTGCCATGGCGGCCATGGCGGGCGCGCGTGGGGCGGCGACTCGTTCCGACGCTGTCAGGTGGTAGCGTCATCCCTAATTCCGGCCTAAGCTGCTAGACTCTAACGCGTTGCTGGACCAAAGAAAATGAGGGCATACGGTGTGGCGGAACGGCGGAGCCACGGTGAGCCACGAGCGCGGTGGCGCTCCAGTGATGGCGGCGGCTGCGGCGAGGCGAAATGCGGACTTACCCTTGCTCGAATGGTGGTGCTAGCAGGTTGGCAAGGTAGAGGAGGTGGTGGCGGAGCTGTGAGCGAGATGGATTGGATGGTGGTGCGGTGGCGGTTGCGTGCGAGCTCGGCTGAGGTGCGGCGGCGACGGCGGCGCTGCAGTTCCGCACGAGCGCGGCGAAGACGAGGCACAGAGAGGGCGAGAGAGCGAGAGTGAGTGAGCGCGGTGGGTGCGCGGCGCTTAAGGGCGCGCTCATGCCAGCCCGGCCATGCCAACGCCGGTGTACGGCCGCCACGCGGCTGCCACGGCCTGTGGCCGGTCGGCCACTGTCGGGCACGCGGGCGCGGGTTCAGGCGCTGCCTTCGTCGACTGACAGCGTGACTTGGTGATTCAATTACTCCTAATCCATTGCAAATTAGCAAAAACTTCCTTAATGAAAGTTGTAGAGCTACATGAGATCTCCAACTTTGCTTTAAGAACCATCATATAATTCCCATTGATTAACAAACTACATTGCTCCTAAGTGAGGTACTTTGAAACTGGAAATCATTTCAACACTTTAGAAAATTTTTCAAGTCTCAAAACAATATTTCATTGATAATTGTGAGATATTTTTGAGCATGCTATGCATAGAATTAGGTCTTGACCCAAAAATAAAAGTTATTACTCTAGTCAAGTACTACAACTTTGCTTAAGGGTGCACTGCCATGCAAATACTCTATGCTATAGTTCAACTTAGGTCAAACATACAACTTGAAAATGAAAGCCTATACTATAACCATGACTTAAGAGGCCAAATGGGTCCAAGTCATGAATACCAAAGTTTTTCCCTATAATATTCTAAACATGTTTAAGGTGTTTTCATGACCTCACAACCATCTCATACATTGGTCATATATAATTGCAAGCATAAGCATATATATATATATATATATATATATATATATATATATAAATCAACATTTCACGTGACAAAGTGTAAGAATGAGATGAAATTTCGTATGCTCATGTTCATGAATGCTTGGATGATGCTTGTGCTCATGAAATGCAGGTGTCAAATGCAATGCTTAACACAGGATGTTACAGTGTAGATCGATACTTCAAATGCAGTGCATCCGCAATTAAGCAATTTTTTTTTTGACTAATAGCTCGATGCACCACCCGAGTCAATCTTGAAACTTGTTGATTTAACTAGGAAGTGAAAACTAATCCACCACATCAACGTGAAAAAAAAAGAAACACTCGAGCAAATAGTATTCAAGTAGTCGAAAACATATAAGCGCTGAGGTTACCATATAAGCCACATTCTGTCGAATCTCACAATCGGAACGAGCATATTGAAATGACACTCGAGGCTTGCATTATGAGCCAGACAGGTCTCTAGACACCGTACAAGATGCTGTTTGGTTCGACCAGTTTTAACCGTTACTGTACGTATCTGTTAACGACGTGAACCGATAGCATTGTTTCGTGTTTAATTAGTAAGGTAAGCCTGTGTCCATTAACAGCAGCATGATCAGATACGGTCCTGTAGAATTTCGATTATGCTAGCTCTAGAATTAGCATTATCCGTTCCTTCCCACCCGCTCGCGGGCTTCATAACGATTCTTTCACGGGCTCCGGTGTCTCTGCCGCCGCCGCTCCTCGGTCCGTGCAGTGTCGGTGATGTCGCTGCTTCCTGCTTTCTCTTTGGCTACCTGATTACAACAGTATACCAAATAAATTCAATTATCCTTTAAACTACAACAGCTCGTAGCACTATCTGATTACATTGGCGTACGTTCGCGACCGTTTCGACGGCATGACCCTAACATCAGTAAATTGACAGTTAGCTGCTAAAAATTTAGAAGAGATTCTGTTTAGATCCCAACTCACGTTATTATGTCTACAAAGTAAGGATGGAATGGATCAAAACCGGAGGGCACGGGACATTGTTGGTGCGCTCACCACACAGGTCCTTTGCCAGTACCTCCAGGTCTGGAAGTGGTCAAACGACGGGAAGTACTCCGCCTCGTCGACCTACAGAGCGTTCTTCGCAGGATCCACATCATTGATCAGGGCCAGAGAGCTATGGAAAACCAAGGCGCCGCCGCGAGTAAAGTTCTTCTGCTGGCTTGCTCTTCATAATCGCTTGTGGACTGCCGAGAGGGGGAAGAGGCATGGGCTGCAAGATGTCGACGGCTGCGCCCTCTGTGCTCAGGCACCAGATCGACGGTGGGACACCTGTTCTTGGGGATGCGTCTTCGCAAGAGAGCTATGGTTCTCGCTGCTGTCGCCAATCGGCTTTGGCTATGCTCGTGCCGGAACATGACGAAGAGATCGGGGAATGGTGGCTGCGCCAGCGCCAACGTCTAGACTCGTCTGCTCGCCCGATTTTCGATTCCATGTTCCTGCTTGTCGCTTGGAACTTATGGCAAATTGGCAAGCAGTCGCGCGGGAGGCAGATGACTGGGTCGCGGCGGGGTTCACGTCGCTCGCTGTCCCTTCGGCAGCTTGGTCGCCGCAACCAGGGCCAATGTAACGACTCACATGTCTAGTAGATAGGTTGTGTTCGCTCCATGTTTGCTTCTCGCCACTATCAATGATTGCTCTGTAACAGTTTGGTTACTTTTCTCTTAATGAAAAACGGGTTGAACACCCCATCGAGAAAAACGAGTGACCAGCATCCACATCACGGGCTTGCCAATAACGGTTTTGCAGGTACCCACGTGGCAAGGTGGGACTAGCGACAGGAGCTTGCAGAGTATGGCTCCGTTCGCTGGTCTGAAATTTGGCTGAAACTGGCTGAAAAATACTGTTCCGGCTGAATTGTTGTGAAAGAAAATAATATTCCGACTAAAAAAAGAAGCCGAATATGGGGTAAGCCGAACATGGCCTATATGTGAAAATAGAAAAAACATAAATGCATGGACTAAAGGTTCACTACTGGAAACAGTAGAATTGCCGAGTGCCTGAGGGTTTTGCCGAGTGCATTCCATCGGGCACTCGGCAAACATCGTATTTATCGAGTGTTTTTAATTCAACACTCGGCAAACATATAGCACTCGGCAGAACCCAACTTTGTCGAGTGTCTAATAAAAAACACTCAGCAAACTACAACGAAACACTCGGCAAACACGGACACTCGGCAAAGTAGAGGCACGTACGCTGGGCGTGCGGCGGCCATGTGACGGCCGTTGGGTGCGTCGCCCTACCGTTATAACTTTACCGAGTGTCCGTTAGAGACACTTGGCAAAGACAAGATTTGCCGAGTGTTTTTTATTGACACTCGGCAAACTGATATTTTTACCGAGTGTTTTTTTTGACACTTGGCAAAATAATGTTGTTGCCGAGTGTTTTTTATTGGCACTCGGCAAAATAATAATTTTTTTCCTCTCCTGCCCTCCAAACTTTTTCTACTCTCCACATACAACATATGGTACTACATGTTAAAATTCGGCATATTTCTCGATCTGTTTGCCATATTTAATTAATTTATTGCATTTAGAGGATTTTTTTGGTTTAAGTCAAATTTGAACCGCAAGTGATTCAAAGAATGGAATAAATTGAGTGGAGAAATCATATTCATGTTATTGAGTCCATTTTGGGGCCTTACTCGGAAAATGAAAAGAATTTTCGAACACTTTGTTCTAGAAACACGACCACGAACTTGTGGCCGAATGGTTTTTAAATTCTAAAAAAAGCAAACGAAGTCTGAAAATGACGAGATTTGTCAAAATCTCATGATATCATACGTGGAGACTATGAAAAACATTGAGAAGGTTTCGCACAATTTGTCACGTACGACCTTTACGAACCGAAGCATCTCCGAAGAAGAATCGTAGCGTTGAGAAGGATCCGGTAAAATTTGGAGTGAAAGTGACGGTCGAATTGGGGTTTGACTTTAAAACTTTTTATATAGGCAATAGACAACATAGATTGGTTCACGTCAAATTTTGGTAATTTTTTGGATCCGTTTGATAATTTTAATTTATTAACTGCAATTATAGAATTTTAATTGATATATATTGAATTTGAGCTATAACCGCATGAAATAATGGATGAATATTCGTAGAAAAATCAAATATGCATTGTTGAGTGAATTTGACAAGGTATTTTTAAATTACATCGTAACAAATTTAGTAAAACACGTTATGAAGTAGGATGGGTGGACATTAAATATCAATTTATTTTGCCGAGTGTTAACTGTACGACACTCGACAAACAATATAGTTGTCGAGTGTCATATAGTGGACACTCGGTAAAATACCCAAGCCGGCCCCACTTACCAGTACCGTACCGGTTGGGAAATTGAAAAAAACAATGCCGAGTGTTTTGAATCTGGCACTCGACATACCTTTACTTTGTCGAGTGCCAAATCGCGGGCACTCGACAAAGCCCTTTGGTTTTTACCTGATCCAGCCACACACTTACTCACACATATTCACACACTCACCCGCACACACACGCACACCGGACCGCCCTCCGCGCCGCCGGAGCGCCACCCACCACCCCGCGCCGCCGGACTGCCCTCGGCCGCCGGGCCGCCACCCTCCACCACCGGACGCCCCAGCACGGTTTGACGCCCCAGCACGGTTTGACATAGCCAAGAGGAGTATTGCACCGCAGCACGGTTTGACATAGCCAAGATGAGAAAAAGGTTGGCCAATTCTGTTAGCCTGTTAGGAAGAAAGGACGGCCGCCTGCCGTTGCTCTCAGTTGTCTGTCTGTCCGTCCATCTGTTGAGTGACTGACTGACTTGGAACCAACCAAGGCATGCAATGGAAAAGGAGACGACTAGTGGTTTGTGTTTGGCCCAAGCGAGTCTGAATCCTCTGAAGTTGGCCTTGGTCCCATATATTCTGCTATGATTTGGTCTGGTCTGTTGGGTGATGCCGACGCCGATGGTGACGTCGTACGTGCACAGGTATTAGCTGCTTGCATGTTCAGACTGAGACTAATTATTAGCCAGCCGATAAGCAGATGCCACCATGCATGTGTGTGAGATTTGTTAGCAGTAATCAACATGCATTGCAAGCACATGTGAGATTTGGTTAGCAGAGGATCATATTCTGATTATTATCGCTAAATCTCACTGGGGATGCGGTTGGGATTTGTGGATGATATTTAATTTAATTTAGGCGGCTGATCATGACCAGTTTGGGTTTTGGTCGCCTGCTTTATAAATGGGTACTACTATATTCCAGGGATCTGCCTAACATTACCATGAGAGCCGAGCTGATTGATGGCTCACGCATATAATCGTTTGGACCTGGATCTGGAGGTGATTGGTTGGTTAGTTGCAGCCTCCTGAGACCGTGGGATTTTTTTCCCACTTCCAGGAGGTCGGGGCGGGCCACGTGTTCTAGTTGTGAGCTTGTGATCCCTTGTCGCATCTCATTTGTTTGGAGCTATTTAGTGGCCAATTGTCTCAGTAATCATAAATAAAATTGGAGCCAGACCAGGGTAGTTCTAGTTCGAGCCAAACTGTTGCTATACTTGTGATTCTTTATTTTTTGCTATATAATAAATTGGATCAATACAGCTGTCCTCGTGCCTGCTTGTCTCCAAATTCCAGAATAACAAAGCAACGCAAACGTATCAGTTCTTATAAGCCGTGGCCCGTGGCCCTTTACAGGCCTCAATGTATATCTTTTTATAGAGGGAATTAGGTGTCCCAACTCCTAATTATAACATCGCCTAGACTAGCCTAGTTTCAGCACATAAAAACAATCTCTCTGACTTTCAACGATATGTTTCTTTTTCCACATTTGAGATATGAAATTTTGGACTTCCGTTGTACAAAGTTGCAAATATTTACATATTGTAACTGATCTGCAGAGTAGCTTTAGATAACAACATTTCTTTGCACAATAGCAATGCAAATCCATGACTAAGGAAAATGAAACACAAGCAAAGGATGAAGTCTAAAATCATGCAAAACAACTGTATAGAAAAAAGGTTTCCAACAATAGATTAGCCAATTGGTCTTGGTTATCCAAGCTTGGCTTCTTATGTTGATGCTCAATTTGATTACACTCCTTATCATGAGTCCCACACAAAGATGATAATAAAACTCTAGGGTTTTTCTAAACACTTCTTGCTTGAATCTTACAACCACATATCAACTTGCAGGTTTTTGCCGCCGCTCCCTGTCCCGCCCTGTCGCCTGGTTCCACCTTGCCCTCCCGCCCCCACAACTTGCCGTCGTTTTGCAAGGTATAAGATGTGTTTATGGTTGTCGTCCATCGTGTCGTTTGTTTCCTAGTGTATGTGATTGTCGGCCATCGTGCCGTTTTATTTGTTGCAGGTTTTGGAAACCTCCCCGTGCAGGGGAGGTGCTACTAAAATTTAGATTTGACACAATTATGTTCCTTTTATTGTAGGAGAGGCTATTGCAACGTCATTGACTCATCACTTTGCAGGACAGCAAGGTGAGGCATAAAAGACCCTTCTTTCCGTATCATGTTCGTATATCACGTAACCTAGTTAGGTGTCTCCCGTTCGAAAGAGATACGGTTGGAAATATGTAGATCTTTGCATATCTATAACCGTATCTGTTTTGAATTGTCCACGTTTTTTGGACAGCCCGAGGATGTGTAGATGCGGTTAGTTTCCATGCTCTACTCCGATCCGTGATAGAGTTTCGGCAGCATCTCCCTGTTGTTCTCCAGATACACAATCTCCCTTGTAGGACGTGTATTTGGAGAACAACGGGGAGGTGCTGCCGAAATTCTGTCTCGGATAGGAGTAGAGCATGGAAACTAACCCCATCTATACATCCTCGGGTGGGATTAGGACCTATCTTCACCTATTAGATAGTATAGGAACATGTAGATGCAACGTGATTTTTTTATATTACTCGCTGATATGCTAGAGGATGGATGACCGTGAGTGGATGTACACGGGCCGCTCTAGTCAGACTTCATTGACCGAAGAATGGATTGACAAGACCGATGCTTTCTTGGAACGGGCATTTGCAAGGGTTAAAGGAGCTACTGTCACTTAGTGTCCCTGCAGCAAATGTGCAAACACGCATCGGCAAACCAAGTTGGTCATGTGTAAACATCTTTGGAAGAATGGATTTACGGCAGACTATACCAGGTGGATCTACCATGGTGAAGCCGATCGTGGGAGAGACGAGGTCGTGAGACAACGCATCGAGGAATATGATGGGGATGCCGGGGTAGGAGACATGTTAAATGACTATCATGAAGCACACTTCGATGAAGGACGTAGGGAGGAGGAGCCAGAGGCTACCGCAAAGGCGTATTACGACATCTTGTCTGCAGCACAGCAACCCCTTCACGGGCATTCCAAGGTTTCTCAACTAGACGCCATTGCACGCCTAATGGCCGTGAAGTCCCAATTTAGCTTGAGTCGAGACACCTTCAATGTTATGCTCACAGTTGTTGGTAGCCTGCTCCCGGATGGTCACATCTTGCCAAAGAGCATGTATGAGGCATAGAAACTCTTTCGTGCACTTAAGATGCCATACGAGCAGATACATGCTTGTCCGAAGGGATGCATCTTATTTAGGAAAGAGTATGCGGAAGAAAAGTACCATGTGAAGTGCGAATCATCTAGGTTCCTGGAGGTAGACTCTGGTGATGGTCAAAAGAGGCAGCTCGCAATCCCGTGAAGATCCTACGGTACCTTCCTTTCATACCGAGGATCCAACGGCTTTACATGACTAAGGAATCCACGAAACAGATGACATGGCACAAAAACGAACGTCGATACAATCTTGAGAAGATGGTACACCCATCCGATGGTGAAGCCTGGACAAGGTTTGATGTGATTCATCATGAGAAAGCTCTAGAGGCTCGTAATGTACGTGTTGCACTGGCAACAGATGGGTTCAATCCTTATGGAATGGTGGCTGCCCCGTACACCTGTTGGCCCATGTTTGTTATCCTCCTCAATCTCCCCCCTAGCGTCCTCTTTCAACGATAGAACATATTCTTGCCGTTGATAATTCCAGAACACCTGTGGAATAATATGAGTGTGTACATGGAGCCTCTGATTGATGATTTAGTTCGTGCTTGGGAGGAAGGGGTATGGACATACGACCGAGCTACAAAGACAAACTTAAAAATGCATGTTTGGTACCAGTACTCCCTCCATGACTTGTCGGCATATGGGATTTTCTGTTGCTTCCCATGCCCGGTATGCAAGGCTTCTCTAATGTTCATTTGGTTGACGAAGGGTGGCAAGTATTCTCCGTTCGACAAACATCGACAATTCCTCCCTCCTGACCATCCATTCAGACTAGACATCAAGAACTTTACGAAAGATGTCGTAGTTAAAGACCCTACACTGCAGATGATGATAAGAGCCACGGTTCGTGCTCAGTTAGACACTCTCAAGGTCAATAAACAAGAAGGTGGTTTTGTGGGATATGGCGAGCAACATGCCTGGACTCAGAAGTCATGCTTGTGGAAAATCCCCTATTTTGATGATCTTCTTCTTCCACATAACATTCATGTACTGCACACTAAAAAGAATATCACCGAGGCAATTTTTGGTACAATCATGGACATTCCTGATAAGACAAAGGATAACGTTTAGGCTAGAGTGGATCAAGCGAGGTTATGCGATAGACCAAAGCTGAACATGGCGCCTCCCAGAGCCAGCAAGTCATGGAGAAAGCCTAAGGCCGATTTCATCCCAACGAGGGCCCAAAGGAGGGAGGTACTAGAATGGTTCCAAACGTTAATGTTCCCTGATGAGTATGCAGCGAATCTAAAGAGGGGAGTGAACTTAGCTACTATGCGAATCAATGGGCTCAAGAGTCATGATTACCACATATGGCATGAGCGCCTACTTCTGGTGATGGTTCGAGGCTATGTCCTTGAGCATGTCTGGCAGGTGCTAGCGGAGTTGAGCAATTTCTTCCGCCAGCTATGTGCCAAGGAGTTATCTCGTACCGTGGTTGCAGAAATGGAAAGAATGGTGCCTGTGTTGCTCTGTAAGTTAGAGAAGATTTTTCCACCCAGCTTCTTCAATCCGATGCAGCATATGATTCTGCACCTCCCGTATGAAGCACGAATGGGGGGGCTGTGTAGGGCCGTTGGTGCTATTCAATTGAGAGATGTCAAAAGGTTCTTCGAACTAAATGTAAAAATAAATGAAAAATTGAAGCATCCATTGCAGAGGCATACATTCTGGAGGAGGTGTCAAACTTCACAACAAAATACTATGCTGACAACCTTCCTAGCGTGCATAATCCACCCCCTTGTTACAATGCCGGCGAAGAAGAATCGAGCCTTAGCATTTTCCGAGGGCAACTCGAAAGTGCAAGTGGTGCGACCCACAAGACCTTTAAACATGAAGAGTGGCGCACTATCATGCTGTATGTGTTGACCAACCTATCCAAAGTGGAGCCGTACATGCTATAAGTTCTCAACAAACTTGTTCTCAAGTAGTCAATATTCTGTGTCCAACTCCCATGTTTCTCGTTGGTACAGGAATTTCATCATCAATTCTAGCGTGAATCAAGGGAACCTACCCCACAGGAAGCTGAGACCCTTCTTAGAGAGGGTGCAGGAAATGGAATGCCCAATTTCATTTCTTGGTTCAAACAGAAGGTACAGTCCAACTTAGCTCGTACTTAGTTTGACATTACAAGTTGCTCGTACATGCGAATAATATAACAAACCACCCTACTTGAACTTGCAGGGCCAAACTGATGCGTCTATGAGTGCCAAGTTGAGACAGGTTGCCGATGGTTGTGCCTATAGAGTCAGGTCGTTTACCAGTTATGACGTGAATGGCTATCGCTTTCACACAACAAGCCACAAGTAGAGTCGGCCCAATCGAAGAACCACAAATACCGAAGTTTTTACCCCAGGCTTTGATGGGGTTGAGTACTATAGAAGAATTGAAGAAATATATGAGCTCATGTTTCATGGTTGCAAACCTCTTAATCCAGTCATATTCAAATGCCATTGGTTTGATCCATCAGTAGTGAGATGGACCCCTAATCTTGGGCTAGTCGAAATTCGACAATCATCCGTCTTACCAGGAGACGATGTCTATATTGTGGCTCAACAGGCCATGCAAGTTTATTATCTCTCATACCCATGCCAAACCGACGATCGTCTTAAGGGTTGGGATGTTGTGTATAAGGTATCGCCACACGGTAAACTACCTGTACCGAACAATGAAGATTACAACATAGACCCCAACACATATGACGGAGAGTTCTTCCAAGAAGATGGGCTCGAAGGGATTTTTGAGATAGACTTAACCGAAGCGATCGGAATGGAAGTAGACAATGAAAGGGTTGCTGATGAGGATGCTGGAGACGAGGTTTAGAATGTGAAGGACTTAGAATTACTTCAACGATTACATTTAGGCAATGACAGTGATGACGACATTCCCGATCATGATGATTATATCGACACGCGTGATAGTGATGATGAGACTTATGATCCAGCTAATCCTGATCATGATGATTATTTCTAATACATGTATGAAACGTACTAATTTATTTATTATTTGTCATATATTTCTAAGTATGTTTTGTTTATATGTGCTGATTGGTTTACTCTTTTTAATTGCAGGTGATTGAACAATGGTGGGCGGTACGAGGAAGATTACGGTGCTTTACGGAAAGATCGGAGCTTCAGGGTTAGCTTTAGGGTCAGCTTCAGGGAGGGGTTGAGGCAGGGGTGGAGGGAAGGGTAAAGGGGCGAGGCTCCCATCGCCTGTAGCTCCCTCGTCGTCATTTGAGGAGGTACCTTCCTCGTACGCCTCTGGTGACGAGGAGGAGGTACCTTCCGCGCATGCCTCTGGTGATGAGGAGGAGGTACAGGAGGAGCTGGAGCAGGTGGAGGAGGAGGTAGTTGGGTCCTAGGTTAGGTTGCGAGGTCCCTCGACCCTCCCGAGGCGACCGATACCTCTTGAAAGACGCCCGACGATTCGACCCTCTAAGAAAAAGTAAGTAACTTTAGATGTTCTCAATAATTTTTCGTTTGATATGTTGAAAATTACAATGGAAACTAATAATTTATCTTAATCACTTGGGAAGGGGTTGGATTAAGGTCAGTGGGGGTGATCACAACCGCAAGGTCAACGACATCTTTGGCCTTTTGTGCAGGCTACACTTCCCTAGCTTAGTGCAGTTCGGCGAAGAGCTGCAGCTGGCCTACATGTGGGACCACTACGTAATCGCCCTCGACGCCGCTGATCATGACGACAGGGTATTCCCCAACAATGCGGAGCAAGTGAAGGGCGAGATGTGGGTAAGTATTCCTCGCACTACATTGCTCAATACATCACATTCACTAGACATTCTTGAAGTAATGACTATATACATCAGGTCTATATGCAGGACTTCTACAGATGCTAGGAGGGGTACGAGGCCAAGGCGGCCTCCATCTCTGAAGAAGCCGCCAAGAAGCTCATGAAGGACATGCACTACGAGGCGCGCGTCCAGGCCATCATCGACTACTATGCTCAACACAGAGGAATGAAGGTTAAAAAAGAAGAGGCAAGAATAATGGACCTGACATGGACCTGACCTGGGAACAATTCTTGAAGGTAAATATAGAACATTAATACTTACTTTTTATGAGATTAATTATGCTTAATTTTATTTTTTCATATGTCATACACTTGATGACGTAGGTGCCTCTGTACTGGTGCACCCAACATACCCAGTGCTTGGAATACATGGTGGACAAGTGGTTGGAACCCGGGTGGGTGGAGACGCACAACGCTTGCCGGGACCGGCGTTTGCTGATGCCACGTGCATCACACCATCAAGGCAGCCTGAGCCTCGACGAATACAGGGAAAAATGGGTAAGCAAATTCATTTCTTTATTCTAACGCTCAATTCTGCATAATTTCTAATTATTTTGCATTTTTGCCACAGTCATCGTCACATGATGGCCAGCCTTGCTCCCTGTTCAAGGCATGGGTTCTGTCCAAAAAAGGCAAGGCAATGGCAAACATCGACTTCAACCCGGAGGACCCGCTCGAGGCGTACAGCGATCCCAGCATCCATAGCCACGTTAGTGAGTACACAGCAATGGCAAGGCAGGTTCATGGGCCATAGCTCGATTCGAGCACCTAGGATCTTGATGGAGAAATCGTGATGAGGGTGGGAGGAGGCAAGAAGCATGGCCGGTACTAGATTGACGACAGTACAATCGACACGGCCTCTACTTCCACTCTCTCCTAGATCCGAGCAAGGAGCACGAGCGCAAGCCCAGCGATACGCCCATGGTCAACCGCTACACAGTTCCAAATGGAGGCTCTCTAGGTTATTTCTGTTTTATTCATCGTTCGTTGATAGTTACGTACTTTAGCTTTGCATTGTAACATTGGGATGAAATGTTATAGGCCCGCGTGGAAGCAGAAATGAAGCAACAGGAGGAGATGGAGGCGAGGATGGAGGACATGATTCAGCAGAGGGTGGCAGCCGAGCGGCAGAACATCGAGGAAGAACAACGATGGACGATGCAGAGGATAGAGGAAGAAAATCGGTTGAGGATGGACCAAATGTTCCAATACATGCAAAATTTTGCATCGAGTATGGGTCAAGCTTTGCCACCGCAACCGGTGCTATTCCCTCCACCTCAGCCACCCACAACTACTCTTGTGAGTCACTTGACACCTTATACTGCAGATTGAATACTTTGACTTAGAGAATTTAGATGTAAGCTCAAAATGACTTGGAGAACTTTAGATGTTAGCACAAAATGGCTTAGAGAACTTTAGATTGAATACTTTGCATGTTTTTGTGACTAGGTAGAGATGTAGAGTCCTAGGGAAAAAATTTAACCTCTACTAGGCTAATGTTCATCAGATTCTGTTAACAAGTCCAATGCACTTGATAAAACTAAAGGTTCAAAGAATTACCCTGTAGTTGATTTCTGATCTATTTTTCCAAGTATGATACATAATGATTGTGATTTTAATCTTTTTAGGTATAAATTGATTCTCATTTTTTCCTAAAGTGTTGTTTTTCACTTTTATGTAAATATGCAAAGTATCAAAGTCACACAAATGAACAATTCATATACCTGCATGACCAACCTCTTGGTTAACTATAAAATATAACTTGGCAAAAAGAATTATTGCAAAAAGAATATAACTGTAAAACAAAGCTTTAGATTTTACACTTGTTTCATTCACAATCATGCAAGTATATGGATAAAAGAACATACACTAATAATCAAAAGGCACACTTGTAAAGATGTGTGTGCCCTTTTCATTAAGAATCTATGGCATGCAATGAAGCCACATATGCATTTTCTGTAATAGGAGTGCAGCACGCATGTAGTGTTTTGTTCTACTTTCTCCCATCATTAATTCATGTAGTGTAACAGAGATGATGCATGTAGCACTTTTATTTATGAACTAGCACAGATTTTCATTTATTTACAATATATATATGTGACATTGTGACTGATCTCAGTGGGTGCATCAACATAGCTACCGTGAGTTGTCACATCTAATTTTAAGGATAAAATTGAATGCACTAAACTCATGTATGCCCAGGGGTCAGTCACACACAAAAGTTGACAAATCATATAAAGTATCATCATGGTGTATCTTACATCACGATTAATAACATCACATAGTCTTACACAACATAGTGGAAGATAAAATGATAACTTTCTCGTGGAACTCCATCACAGGGAAGGCCAACTGGTTGACGACAAGCCTAATAATCCTCAGGAAACTCCTCATACACGTTGTCATCTGTTACCCATCCGGGATTTTTATCCAAATATAGAAAATAAACAAGCGTAAGTACTTCCTGTACTTAACAAGATAACATGGGGTTATGTAGCTAAAAAAAAGGATGACACTGGTTTACTGCAGTTAGCACTTTTAGTAAGTCAAAATTTTATTATCCAGTATTATCAAGTTATGCTTAAGCTCCCATTTAAACCCACATAATCAGATATCAGAATTGTTTGGATCATATTATCATCATATACCATCATAAATGAACAACAATAAGTAACCAATTATTCTGTGAGTTTTTCGGGCCGCTCGTGACCGTGAGCACGGCTGTTATAACAGTTTGTAACCCTCTGCAGAGGTGGTGCACATTCACGGCGAGTCGTGACTCCCATATGCCTGGGTTAATTACTCCCATGTCACTGCCAAGGTGAGTGGGCAGGGTACAATATGAAGCCATTTCATAGGTTTGTCTTACAAGTTAGGGCCGCTAGGTTTCCTCGGCAGGCAGATGTAGGAACCCCCTTTCCTATGGCACATATCCATCGCGGCTATACACATAGGAATAGAGGCAGTCCTATACCCAACGTGGCAAGCCCCTTTTGCGCCATAAAGGTAACCTCTAACAAGCTAGAAAAGGTCCTATTACTGAGCTAAAGTCAGAGCCATATGACTCTCACGGTTGCACTGTTAGTCCCAGCTTTTGCCGACAGATAAGTCCTTATGGAGGGCTTAGGGCATCATGATCAAAGTCATTTGCACCTTCGCCCTATGGATCAGTTGTTATAAAGCATGTATTACCTTTAGTTCCATAGAACCTTTAACCATTGTATAGACCATGTTCAGTTAGAGCGCTAGCAATCTACCCATATGCAATTAACCCAAAGGAATCAAGGGAACATATCATCAAATAACTAGGATGTCCTTATGGTTATCAAAGTTAGACACATGCACATGAGTGAATGATTAAAGTGAATAGGACATCAAGGTAGGCCCATGCTATACTTGCCTTGGTTAGCAAACTCTTGCTGATCCTGCTGGTCATCAAAGTACTCCTGGTCACCAACGTTCTCCTCACCGTCTGAACACGACCAACACAACAACATACAACATTCTAGGAGCATTCATGCAAAGCAAACAATACTACAGTTAGAATAGTACACCAGCAGTATAGAAAACAAATTAAAATATTTATGAAAAGAATCTACGTCTCGCTACGATCACGGCAACATGAAGTTCACGAAAAACAGAGCTAATACGCGAAAGTTATGATTTAAACGGGATTTCCTATAGCAATTTATTTAATTAAATCTAACCATGAAATTTAAAAGTTGCAAACATGATTAACAGTTGTACTAACACGTAGATTATGAAATTACGAAACTAATGCAATTTGAACGGGTCAATTCAGAGCTAAAACGAAGTTTTTAAGAGCAAAACAAATCTAGTGGCATTTCTGTCAATACTGAAAACGTATTTTGGACTAAAACAGTATACTTTACGTTTTCAAAACGAGAAAGCGTACTCTGGAAACGTGCTTTGGACTGCGGGTTAGGACTTAGAAAAACTCAAGGTCTCTTTAGCAATTATGCCAGGGCGAAAGGGTATCGGCCTTTCTAGACCGTCGATCAAGAACGGACGGCTCGGATTAGAGAGGGGAAGAGAGAGAAAGGGAGTCCGGCCGGGCACAGTGACACCGGCGGCAAGGCTCCATTGCCGGCGACAAGAAACATGTCAGCGAGCGTGGAACTCGGCCTATGGGCCATGGTTCGAAGAACCGAAGGCACCGAGGGAGATAGGGGGCGAAGGGGAACTCGCCAAGGCCGATAAGGCGGCCAGAAGAGAGAGCCGAGGCGGCGGTCTCCATGGCTGGCGACAAGAGCTCATGGCCGCATACAAAACGGGCTCTAGAAGCCATGAAACAAGAAATAAACTACACGGGGAGAAAGAGGGGAGCAAGGGGGTTCTCACCGTGGGGGAAAATGAGGACGGAGGCGGCTCGGGGACGGCTGTCCGCGCGGAGGGGCGGACGGTGGAACTCGGCGCCTTTGGTGCGGCGGTTGTAGCTTCCTCGTGCACGGGTGAACGGGAAAATGGAGCGGGGAGGCAGCAGGGAGGGGCGGTGACGGGCTCGGTGCCGATTTATAGAGGCCGGGCGCAGGGAGACGCTCCCACGTCGCGAGTGGGCGCGGCGGCAGTTGCGCTTGATCGGCTGGACCGGCGCTACGGTTGCGGGAGGAGAGGGAAGGCACTAATGGGCAGGGCTGGGTGATCAGCGGCTGAGAGGGAAGGAGGTGCGTGGCAGCGGCTGCGCCCGAGCTGGGCCGACGCGCTTGCTGGGCCATGAGAGGCTGGCTGGCGCGGTGAGCAATGGAGAAGGGCGGGCTGGGCCGGCCCAGGAAGGAGAATGGGAGGAGGGGGAGGAAGGGAGATGAGCAGGCCAAAATGAGAGAGGGGAGGGAGTGAGAAGGATTTTGCCTTTTCTTTTTTTCCAAATAGATTTCCAAAAGCACTTTCAAATAGATTTTGAATTCATTTGAACTTTGAATCAAGACCAATCATCACAAAAATAAATTGCAGTAGCATGTATGCATAAAAAAGTTACTAACCTTATATTCGATTTTAATTTCCCAAAAATTATTAATTTCCAATATTTGAATGCTCACATAATAACATAATTAAATCAAATTTTCTTATTTCAAAAGACTGAAATTTTTGGGTGTTACATGAGTGGTGAATGGTAATATATATATATAGTAGAGAGAGGAGAGCAATGCATCATCGATCGTCTGATTCACCACATAAGAATCTGTCAATGCTACTAGCTAGCTAGCTATATGTACTTGTAATATAATGGTTGTGGCATCGATTTTTGATCAATTGTGCTCGATTGTTTTTCTACAGATCTAGTTTTACATTTATGTCCAATTGTCCACTGTACTAGCAGTAAGCTATTAGTTTTTTTTTCTAACTGTCATGCAATCTCTTCTCTTTTGTGCAGAATCAATCAGCGGCATCAAATAATCAGTCTCAAGACCCGGATTTATCGCAGTGGTTCTAAGGGCCTCCGTAGTGATTGCATTTGCATTTGTGGCTTATTGTGACTTAGTTGTGACTTGTGATGATGGTTTATTGTGAATTGTGATGATGGTTTATTATGAATTGTGATGATGGTTTATTATACCTGTGACATACAATTATGCCTGTGACATATAATTATGCATGTGATGATGCTTTATTGTGAATTGTGATGGTTTATTGTGAATTGAGAGGGGTCCGTCATACGGGACAGATTAGTAAAAAAGGGGGGTATTGGTCGCTTTGTCGAGTGTAACACTCGGCAAAGCAAGGCATTACCGAGTGTCAAGTCAAAACACTCGGCGAAGAGACCAATTTTTGTTATTCTGGGAACCATTTTTGTCAAGTGTTTTGTCTTTGCTGAGTGTATTCTAATGGACACTCGGCAAAGTGACCATAAAATCTGCCCGTTGCGTGCTTGTTTGCCGAGTGTATTGGGCGTGACACTCGGCAAAGTATGTAAACTTTGCCGAGTGCTTTGGTCTTGGCACTCGGCAAACTTTAGAAATGTTACCAAGTGTTTTGGTCTTCACACTCGGCAAACTTTATAAACGTTACTGAGTGTTTTAGAATTGACACTCGACAAAGTTTGTAAACTTTGCCGAGTGTTTTTCCGTTGTGCACTCGGCAAAATCGTCGTCACCGTGCCATCCCGTTAACATTTTTTTTGCCAAGAGTTTATTTTTGCCGAGTGTTTATTGACACTCGACAAACTATTTGCCGAGTGCGCGATAAAAAACACTCGGCAAACTACTGTTTGCCGACACATAGATGTCGTATGTTGTATGTCGAGTGTTACACTCGGCAAAGCAGTTGCCGAATGTTTTTGGGACTTTGCCGAGTGCCCCTGACACTCGGCAAAACTACTGTATCCCGTAGTGATTATTATTCTATATTTTCTAAATGACGATAACTACAATATACAACTCTCACGTAGCCCTAACAAAAATAAAGGTGTAAGAGCATCTCCAAGAGACTCTCCATATCCTTCCTAATGGCTAGGAATAGAGATTTTGGTGAAAAACTAACCTCCAACAGCTTTTCTAAATGGTCATCCAAATATAGCCATCTTTTATTCCGGATTTTTCGCTAGTCAAAAATAGAAGACGAGAATGACTCTCTAGAGTGCGCATACGATATAGGAAAACTGTTGGAGACTAAAAAGATATAGAAAGCGATTTTTATACAAATGGCTTTCCAAATGATGATTTAGAGAGTGAGATTTAGAAAGGCTCTTGGAGATGCTCTAACAGTTTGTAAAAGCTCATGCAAAAAATTCACTAGGATTATGATTCCTCCTTTGTTTGTAAATTAATCTGCAAGTTTTACAACATTTGTTTTGGGCAATTAAGAACTTTAATAAAAAAATTAGTGGGAAAAACAGTTTCTGGAGAAAAGAGCACATTGCATTCGCAAGTTGAGTTGCACATATATTGCCTTAATAAAAACCTTGTGCGAGAAACCTTTGTGTAAAACCCCATGTATGGAAAAGAGTAGAACACTTGACGTCCTTAGTCATGTATTGATCAGGATCATCTGTTATTCTTGACTAGATGTCGATCCTCATGATCTATGCATAAACTTCAATGTGTTAGTGTCGACAGAATATCGTCGGCAGTCCTCTGAGGGGTATCCCACGAAGGTAGATTGATCGGCAGAGGAGCGCGAGATCAAGAACAAGAAGGCAACAGAGACACACGAGTTAGACAGGTTCAGGTCATCAGTATGACGTAATACCCTAGTCCTGTGGTCTGTTGGTTTGTATTAGCTATCGTATGATATGCCGTGATTTTAGAGGGGGTCCCTGCCCGCCTTATATAGTCTGGGCGGCAGGGTTACAAGTCGGTTAGATCTAAGAGATAACCGGAAAGTAATAACTGATTACAGGAATCTTGGGATCATACATACCCTAACAGAACTCATAATATCTTCAGGATATCTTCCCAATGTCTTGCGCGAGGCGCCGAGCAGAGTCGTGCCTCGCAAGGCTTCTTCTTGTGGGCTGGGCCACCCCTAGGGGCGCAGCCCATGTGGTCTGCCATGGGTATCTGGGGTCGTACACCCCACAGCTAGTCCCTGAGCACCTTGTACCTATTGTGCAACATCGTCTTAAGCTTGTCCGAGCAGGTGCGAACAACGCTGATCAGTCAAGCTTATGGTCTCACCACCATGCTGAACTACCGAGCTACGTGAGCCATCGCCGAGCAGTGTGAACCGTTGCCGAGCAGCACAATCTGTCGTCGAGCGGGGTGACATGTTGCCGAGCACCGTGAATCATCGCCGAGCAGAGTGACCAAAGTATGGCTTGCCATAAGGGTGTAAGGATCTCAAGTTTAGAATAAAAAAATTATCCGTAGTGGACCAAGTGTGCCCACATAGAATCCGAAAAAACTTGTTGGAGTCAGTCTTCCTCTATAGGCGTATAGTCTTCGAGAAAAAATCCCGCACACTCACCGCGAGGTGAAGTATGCCCACTTAGTCCCCGAGCCTGACAGCAGATGATGTAGTCATATGGTGCTAGGGTCAGAAACTTGAATAATAGTAGAAAACTAGCCGAGCAGGCAGCCAGTCCCCGGTTGTGGCCCAAAAAAGAGACAAAACACATTCACCGCAAGGTGAAGTGTGCCCACTTAGTCCCTGAGCCTGACAGTAGGTGGCACAGTCATGTGGTGCCAGGGTCAAAAATAGAGAAACAACCAAAAACCAACGGAAAAGACCACCAGTCCCCGAGCTGCAGGCGGAGTTATTGGAGAAATCCAATCGTGGAGGAAAAACCAGAGTAACGGCTGGACAGCATCAGTTACTTAGCCTCAATAAATGGCAGAGATGTCGGCGATATTTTGGCATGGAGCAACTGAAGGCAGCGATAAATGAGCACCATGGGCTGCGGTATGCGCGGAAGCCCAGGTAACGGCCCATTTGTCGCATCGAAGAAATCACAGCGGCGCAGATCGCGGGAACGGTTCCCAAAAAACCCTTGCATGCGGAATGCTGGGGAGGATCCTATATAATAGTGCCGCCGCAGTCCCCATTCCCACCTTTTCCACTTCATCTTCCTCCTCACTTCTTGTGCCGCCAAATCCACAACCACAGCTACCTCCACCGCCGAACCCTAACTAGATCTGAGAGATGGCGCCGAAGAGAGGAGCTGTGAAACCAAAGAAGACGAGTCCCAAGAAGGCAGATGCCATGGCCCAACGCGACGAGGAGTGGGTGCCGTCACGAATAGGAGAAGCTGAGCTGAACCAATTGGTGGAAGCCGACGTTCTCCCCGACCGTGCGACCGCCGGATGGTGGCCAGCTCTCGGTGAGTCCTTTCACATGCCTCACACTGACGAAGCGATAGTATTCGAAGACTATTTCTGGCGTGGGTTAGGGTTTCCTATGCACCCATTTTTGAGGGATCTGTTGGAGCTCTGGGGGTTACTCTATGCAACCTTCACCCCAACACCATTCTGCACATCTCTATCTTCATCCACTTTTGTGAGGCATACCTTGGCTCAAGAAGAGAGGCGGCGTTGGTTCGAAGGTGGTCGGCGGGGTGTATCTCTAGCTTCGGGATGGGATGGCGAGTGAATATCTTACCATACCACTGAACACTTCGCTGAAGGGGTGGAACACCAGATGGTTCTACATGAGACAAAGCCACCCAGTGGTGCGTTGTAACTCCGACCACATCCCAGAAAGCCAAAGGAGTTGGTCAGAGCTGCCGAGCAAGGACGACATGGATCAAGTGAATGAACTCCTTGGCTTGATAAAGGGCGTGAAGACCAATGGCGGATTGGTAGCGGCAAGTTTCATAGTGCGCCGCATACAACCCTATAAGGAGAGGGCGCACCCATGTTTTGAATTCAAAGGGGAGACCGACGGGACTCGAGAGAGGCCCGAAATACTTTCTAGGAGCAACGTCGAAGAGCGAACTGCCGAGCTGTTCGCTCCGCTATCCTCCTTCAGGCTGTCAGGGTACACGAAGCCCTTCAATTGCAAGAATCTGCCCCCTCAGGTGAATGTCTTTACTTTATGTTTCTAAGAATTTTATTTATACTGCCGAGCAATAAACTGATCCTACTCATGTGAAGATCCATTCATAGGATAGGGCAATGTATTTCTCGGGCATACCGAGAAACGATTGGCCGCTATCAGTGGATGCACGTCGACCTGTTCAAATTGAGGAGAGCTCCATCGGTGTCTCCTCGGAATCTAGAGGAATGGACACTGGTCAGACGGAGAGTCCTCACCTGGTGCCTGCAAAAAATAAGGGAAAGAGGCCGGCGGAAGATGAGCCGGCATAGAAGAAGTGGAAAACAGCAGCGACTGCTCCCCGCAAACCAGGCGGGATCTCTCTCGATGATGACCGAACCAATCATACACGAATAACTGTGGTGTTCGATTGGTCTAACGACGACAAAATTCTCATGAACCCTCCCTCGAGCACAAAAGGGCCTCCGCTCTACCCACGCACGGAGCAACAAACTGGTGTAGGCGAAGAAGTCCTTGAGGCTCTGACAAGGACAGTCCTCGAGCATCGAGCGATGGGAATTGCTGCGCAGCAGACGTCGGAAATCCCCACGAAGCGGGCAACGAAGATCCTGGGGCAACAAACGACAGTAGCCCCAGAGTAGCAGACTGAACCAAGGCCGACCGAGGAAGAGCCGAGAATTCCCCCGTCGAGCACAGGAGTTGACCCCGCAGCTGCGCCTGGAGGCTCTGGTCGGCACCGCCGGTTCAAGAAATTGAACCATCAGACCAAACCGTAAGTACTCTTGTGCTGTAGTTAATTTGCTATATTTTGTTTACTTATGTTGTTACTGAATAACTGATTTGACATAGTGCAAGGCGAGCAACAGATCTAGCCCCACCCGCTCAGACTGATCGGCGACCAGAAACTTGTCCTAGAGCGGTGGAGACGACAGCGGACCACATCCTGGAGTCCCCGAGTGCTCGGGAGCACACGGGGGAGCCAATTGCTGCCCCTGGTGAGCTTCCTGGCGGTGAGCGACTGCCTACAATGGCGAGCGAATCGGCGATAGCTCCTTCTGCGATGGTGGAAACAGGGGTAGAAAAGCTTTCGGAGTCAAATGAACAGACGGCAGTCCCCGATTCTCTAGAGGGCATGGTCAGAACTGCTATCCGACCACCGAGCCCCAAGGTGGTCCCTCTGGCTACGATGGAAGAGGACGAGATGGAGGAGATCGTGCACGACGAACCTCGACCTCAAGCAGTTCGGATCCTTCGAAAGCGCGGTGAAGAAATAGTTATTGTTGAAGAGGAGGACACCACCAAGGAGTTCAGGAGACTGGAGACTTCCCTTACTGGTGTGATGAAATAGATCAAGGTGAATACTTCATCTAGAAACGTCCTAGTCATTTGTTGGCATTGGTTAACGACAATGTCATCATATTTGTTGTAGGAAATATCTTGAGTTATCGAGCAGCGCCGCCAGCTAATAAAGCGAATGGAGCCCCTTGCAGCGGAGAACAAAAAACTCAAAGAGGCCAGAAACCTCTCGGAGAAGAATATCCAGCGAGCCCAATGTGAACGAGACCTTGCGAAGTCCAACGCGTGGGACCTGGAATACCAAAAGGGGGTCCTTATTGAAAAGCTGGCGACTGTGTCCAAGCTAGTGAGGAGCCAGTCCGAGCAGTTGGCCGCTATCTCCGACCAACTAAAATGTACTTCCGAGCAGCTGGAGAGGAAAAGCGAACAGCTCAACAGTGTATCCAAACAGAAAGCAGGTACGGTACATCAACGAATGTACTTTAGTATTGCTGAACAGCCTCATTTCCGTTAACAACTGTTGTGCTTGTAGAGCAAGATGCTGAGCTCGGCCAGATGCACCAGACCATCGATCAACTTTGCCAGGAAAAAGCAAAGGAAGCAGAGCGGGCGAACAAACTTGCTGAGGAGCTGAAAGGTGAATTCCTTCTGGTCAGTATCATTGTTGTAGTAGCTCCTCGTATAACGGATCATTGTAACTCTCGTAGGTTATCGTCATAAAGCCAAAGCATAATTCGACGTGCTGGTGCAGGAGGCCAAGGTCCAGAAGGAGAACTTCGATACTGTAGTCGCTGCAATTAAGCCGGTGCTTGACTGCATTGACCTGAAAATGGCCACTCAGCACGACGGCCGGCAGCAACACCCTAACACCGTCATTCAGAGGTGCAAGGTAGCATGGGAAAACTTCAAAACCTTCAACTGCGATGCCATTACTACCGTCGCTACCCATATCCTTGTGGTTGTTCGGTCCCATTATCTGACCACCGACCTTTAGTCCATAGAGGGTGGGTTCACAGAAGGACTGAGCGACGCGGAGACCCAACAGCTGGAGGATGAAGTGGAGGATGCAACAAAAATGCTAGCCAGCAATATAGACCTGTTCAGAGAGACTGACGGCAGTGGTGAAGCACAATGATCTCCTTGGTAGATATCATCTGTAATTTCTGGATAGTATAGTTAGAATGCGCGAAAGCATGGAAAATACTTATACAGATGATAACGGTTATAAAGTGCATGTGTATGCAGTCAGATTGTATTTCGGCAAAAAAAATCTTCGTAATTACGACCATAAGGTATTTATACGGAGTGTAAGTAGAGTCCGAGCAGTTAGTTCGCTACTGACCCCCATGGCCTCAGCTAGCCATAGTCCATGACGTTGAGTGCGGAGCCTATGCATGTGTAGGAAGAACAGGCGTGACCAAGGAACCGCAGCCGACCACCCATAACACAGAGCGCGGAGCCCATAGCATGCGTAGGGAGAGATCAGAGACTGGGTCATCTCCATAGAAAGAAAAAAGCAGAACATGTACTGCTCGATGGTTATCGAAATAACTTAGATATATAGATCGTATAGGCAGAATACGAGCAAGTAGTCCTATGTTGAACTCTCGGCCTTGGCTGACCCATAGTCCTTAACGTCGAGCGCGGAGCCCGTAGACATGTAGGAAAAATAGGTGTGACCAAGGGACCATAGCCGACCACCCATAACGCAGAGCGCGGAGCCCATAGCATGTGTATGGAGAAATTGGAGACTGGGTCGTCTTCGAAGAGATTAGAAAAAAGAAAGCATGTTGCTCTTTGATCAAAAAATGTTTGGCGATTTGGGGAAATCGTGCATGGCAATTTGTAGAAATCGTGTTCGGCGATTTGGAGAAAACAAGTTCGGCGATTTGGAGAAATCGTGTTCGGCGATTTGGAGAAAACATGTTCGGTGATTTGGAGAAAACAAGTTTGGCGATTTGGAGAAAACGTGTTCGGCGATTTGGAGAAAACAAGTTCGGCGATTTGGAGAAAACGTGTTCGGTGATTGGGAGAAAACAAGTTCGGCGATTTGGAGAAAAACGTGGTCGGCGCAGTTACAGCGATTACATTCTGGAGTTTGTTATGAAGTAGCATATAGCTCGGCGACCACAAGTGGTTGTTAATCCACAATAGAGACAAAACGGAGACAAGTTATGGAGACCAAAAAACATTTCTGAATATAAATTTGTAGAGTATATATCTATAGTGTTTCAAGGATAGAAACGTATAAGGTGTTCGATGTGCCACGAGTTGGGAATATCGACTCCTTCTACATCACTTAGGCAATAAGAACCTGGTCGAGTAACCTCCTTGACGACATAAGGCCCTTCCAAAGGGGAAGAGAGCTTGTGCAAACCTTTAGTCCTTTGTTTCCTATGGAGAACGAGGTCAACGACAGAAAATGAACGACCTTTGACATTTCGATTGTAGTACCTTCGCAAGCCTTCTAGATATTTAGCTGTACGAACACAGGTGATTAGGCGCTCTTCTTCGACTCTGTCGATGTCCTCAGACCAAACAGCCTCGGCCTGCTCTTCATCATAGTTTTCCACTCTAGGTGCTTGGAAAGTAACGTTCGCTGGTAGTATGGCTTCTGAGCCATAGACCAGAAAGTATGGAGTTACGCCAGTGCTGCGACTAGCTTGAGTACGCAGTCCCTAGACTACAGCTGGAAGTTCCTTGAGCCATCTGCCCGAGTGCTTTTCTTCTTTCTGATATAGTTGTTTCTTTAGGGCATCAAGGATCATACTGTTCGCCCGTTCAACTTGACCATTGGCTCTTGGATGGGCAATAGAAACATATTTGACGGAGATGCAACGGTCTTTGTAGAAGTCCTAGAAGTGATGTCCAGTAAATGTAGTTCCGAGATCGGTGATGATGTTGTTTGGTAGACCAAATCTGTGGATAATATCTTCAAAGAGCTCAACTGCCTTTTTTGCAGTAGCCGAGACGAGCGGTTTATATTCAATCCACTTGGAGAACTTGTCAATGGCGACATACACGTACCGGAAACCACCTGGTGCTGGCTTGAAAGGCCCGATCATGTCTAGTCCCCAGCATGCAAAGGGCCAGGAAGCTAGGATGGTTTGCAGCTCTTGCGCCGGTACGTGTATTTGCTTAGCGAAGAATTGGCATCCTTCACAACGTCGGACGAGATCTTCTGCATCAGTGATGGCTGTGGGCCAATAAAAACCTACTTAGAAAGCCTTGCCGACCAATGTTCTCGAGGCCGCATGGTTGTCATAGGAATCAGAGTGAATTTCAAGAAGCAGCTTTGCTTCCTCCTCTTGGATGATGCATTTCTGCAGTATCCCTTCCTTGGCACTTTTCCTCATCAAGCTGCCGTCCACCAACATATAAAGCTTGCTTTGATGAACTAGGCATTCAGTTTTAGTCTTGTCCGTGGGTACCTTGGCGCTGGTGAGGTACTTGATGAATTGATCCCTCCAATCAGCGACCGGCGAAGGTACCGCAAGTACCAACTGCTCGGCAGGGGGAACTTCTTCAACTTCCTTATCTTATTTGATGGATGGCGCCAGGAGATCTTGAACAAAAACCCCCGGCGGAATCACGGCGCGAGAAGAACTGAGCTTGGATAGTTGGTCGGTGAGTTGATTTTGGTCACGTACCACGTGGTGATACTCGATGCCATAGAATTTTCCTTCAAGCTTTCTGATTTCAGCGCAGTAAGCATCCATCTTCTCACTGGAATAGGACCAGTCTTTGTTGAGCTGGTTGATAACCAGTGTGGAGTCCCCGTACACCATGAGGCGTTTGACGCCGAGCACGATGGCTATACGAAGACCATGGAGACATGCTTCGTATTCCGCGGCATTGTTGGAGGTCGGGAAGTGTATCCGAAGAACATAACATAGCTTATCCTTGGTCGGCGTAATGAATAGAATGCCCGCACCAGCACCGTTGATGTTAAGGGCGCCGTCGAAGTACATCACCCAGTGTTCGGGGCAAGCAACGGCGATGGGCTCTTGGATCTCGGTCCATTTAGCGACGAAGTCAGCAAGCGCCTGTGACTCAATGGTAGGTCTGCTTCTGAATTCAATGGAATAGGTGCCGAGCTCAACAGCCCATTTAATGATGTGGCCATTGGCTTCTTTGTTGCGAAGAATGTCCCCCAAGGGGAACTCAGTGACCACGGCGATCTTGTAGTATTCGAAGTAATGTCAGAGCTTGCGCGACATAATCAAAATTGCGTATAACAGCTTTTGTACCTGAGGATAACGAGTTTTTGGCTCATTAAGTACTTCACTGATAAAGTAGACCGGACGTTGCACCTTGTAAGCGTGTCCGGCTTCCTCGCGTTCGACGACGATAGCTGTGCTCACGACGCGAGAAGTGGCGGCGATGTATATTAGCAGAGTCTCATCTGGCCTTGGCGTTGTCATGATCGGCGGCTTTGTTAAGAACAACTTGAGCTGCTCGAAAGCTGAGTCTGCCTCCTTCGACCAGGAAAAGTGCTTGGAGGCCTTGAGGAGCTTGAAGAAAGGTAGCCCTTTTTCGCCGAGGCATGATATGAAGCGGCTTAAAGCAGCCATGCAATCTGTAAGCTTCTGTATATCCTTGACACATGTTGGCCGTTTCATATTGGTGATGGCAGAGACCTTGTCAGGATTAGGCTCGATGCCTTGAGCACTGATGATGTAGCCCAACAGTATACCAGATGGAACTCCAAAGATGCACTTTGAAGGGTTCAGCTTCCATCGGTACTTGTTTAGGTTGGAGAAGGTTTCTTCAAGGTCGGCGATAAGGTTGTCGGCTATTTTGGTTTTGACGACCACGTCATCGATGTAGGCTTCGACGTTGCAGCCGATCTGCTGGTCAAGGCACATCTGAATGGCCCTTTGATAGGTAGCCCCGACGTTCTTGAGTCCGAAGGACATAGTTTTGTAGCAGTATGCACCGAAAGGTGTCATGAACAATGTCTTTATCTGGTCTTCTTCCTTGAGGGAGATCTGATGATAGCTAGAGTAACAGTCAAGGAAAGAGAGTAGTTCACAGCCGGCGGTAGAGTCTACAACCTTGTCTATCCGAGGCAAGCCGAAGGGGTCTTTAGGGCAGTGTTTGTTAAGATCAGTATAATCAACGCACATTCTCCATTCTTTATTCTTTTTTCGAACAAGAACAGGGTTTGCTAACCAATCTGGATGATACACTTCTTTTATAAACCCAGCAGCTAAGAGCCATTTTATTTCTACCCTAATAGCCTCCTTCTTGTCTAGCGCGAATCGGTGGAGTTTCTGCTTGATCGGTTTGGCGGTCGGCGAGACATTCAAGGAGTGCTCGATCTTCTCCCGTGGTACCCTCGGCATGTCTGTAAGTTTCCAAGCAAACACATCGGTGTTGGCACGTAGGAAGGAGACGAGCGCGCTTTCCTATTTGGGGTCAAGGTGAGCCCCAATCTTCATGGTCTTGGAGGCATCATTGAGGCCGAGGCCGACCTCCTTGATTTCCTTGGACTTGGCGGAGGCATGGGGAAGCTCTAGCTCTGGAATCTCCATGTCATCAGCGGGTACTATCTTGGCTTCGGCGACCACGCTAGCCATCTGGATGGAGAGGTCGGTGGCTTCGGCAAGAGCAAGACTCTCTGTCTCGTAGACGTAGGCAACGGAAAGGTTGGCCCGCAGAGCCAGGACTCCTACAGGCGAAGGCATCTTCAACACCAGATATGCATAGTGTGGTACGGCCATGAATTTGGCCAGAGCTGGCCAGCCAAGTATGATGTGGTAGGCGGTGTCGAAGTCGGTGACGTAGAAGTTGATATGCTCGACGCGGTAGTTGCTTGCCATGCCGAACTGAACTGGTAGGGTGATCTCTCCAAGTGGTCTAGATGCCCTTCCAGGTACCACACCCTAGAAGGGGGAGTCCGAGGGTGTGAGATCTGATATCGCAAGGCCCAACTCCCTTAGGGCTCCGGCGAAGAGTAGGTTCAAAGCACTGCCACCATCAACAAGGACTTTTCTGAAGAGCACCTTCTGGACGGTTGCATTGAGGATGAGGGGGAAATGCCCTGTATATGGTATGTCTACCCACTGGTCGGCCCTGCTGAAGGTGATGGGGACCTCAGACCATGGGCAATAGCTGGGGTCGGCGGTAGTTTCTTCTGAAGCGACGGCGAGCACTCATCGAGCGGCAAGCTTCCGTTCCCTTCGACTCTCAGTGGAGGCGAGGCCCCCAAAGATGGTAGTGACCACCTTATCGTGGTCCTGAAAGGCGTTGTTGTTGTTCCCAAGTGGTCGGCGACCTCCGGCTCCATCGTTGGCATCATCATCGAGCCTCTTGTCCTAGAACTCCCTGGCCAGACCAATACAGTCCTTCATCTTGTGTTTGGCATTCTTGTGAAGAGGGCACGGGCTGTCGAGGATCTTTTGGTACTGCGCGTCATAGTTACGCTTGGCGCGAGGTTGACTAGCGGTGGCAGGGTTTTCAATTTGGTATTGCAAAAATTTCGGCCACCACCAAAACTACCGAATTTCGCGAAATTTGGCCGAAATTTCGGCGAAATTTTTTTAGAGACTAGCAAATGAAGTATGTTTTTTTCTAAAAAACATTTAAATCTAAACAAATATTAGTATGATTTATGACTACACATCTATTGAATACAAAAATATGCAATATAAATAATAAAAATTTGAGTCTAAAGTTATATAACACATGTATTAGTGTATTACAAAATTTTGGATTTTTCTTTCGGCCATCACCGAAATTATCGAATTTCGTGAAATTTGGCTGAAATTTTGAACCCTGAGTGGCGGCAAAGATGTGTTCTGGCCGATGGCGGTGATTTTGGCCAAGCCTGTGTCCTCCTGTTCGCTCACGCCCGCTATCACGATGATAGCTGCGGTCGTCGAGACGGCGGTCGCTGTGACATCGGTCGTCGGGGCGATCGTCGTATCAGTGAGGTGGTCGCTGAGTGCCTGCATCCTTGTTGAAGCACACCTCGGCTTCCTCTACATCGGCGTACTGGTTGGCGGTAGTTATCATTTCGCCGATACCGGTCGGCGGCTTACGGTTGAATTTGGTGCGAAGCTCGTGATGGTGGAGTCCTCGAATAAAGGTGGTGATGACTTCAGCTTCCATGATGTTGGGGATAGAGTTCCTCATCTTGGAGAAACACCGGATGTAGCTGCGGAGGAGCTCAGATGGCTTCTAGTTGATGCGGCTGAGATCATGCTTTGTGCCGGGTTGAGTACACGTGGCCATATAGTTGTCGGTGAAGACTTTCTTCAACTCTTCCCATGAGCCGATGGAGTCCAGCGCAAGACTAGTGAACCAGCTCATGGCAGGTGGCATGAGCATGATGGGGAGATAATTTGCCATGACACTGGTGTCTCCTCTCGTGGTGCGGACGGCAGTGGCGTAAGCCTACAGCCACTGAGTTGGGTTCATTCTTCCTTCGTAGGGCTTGACCCCGGTGATCTTAAAACCACGGGGCCATCGAAGTGTTCGGAGTGCCCTTGTGAAATCCAGAGGCCCTTTAGGGATGTCGACACTGTCATGTGTGGTGTTGTAGTCGAGGATAGGCTCGAGGGCTGAGTCCGGGTTGCCATGCTCCTTTTCGTAATCCTGGCGGCGACGCACTTCATCTTCATGGCGACCGAAGTGACGCTGCTCGATACGCCGTCGCACATCCCAGAGGTTGCTAAGATGTACTCTAGCATCCTGCTCGACCTCCTGGTCGTGTTGGAGATGGTGTTCATCGCGATGCCCCCCAGGCCCCCCTAGAGAGGTAGCGATTGGTCGGCGAAACGGCTTTGACTTGGGCGGCGATTGGACCTCGGCGCAGTTGATTGGTGAATTGTGCTCGTAGAGAACGAGGGTCTCTGATCCTCGCGGATCTCATTGACCTGACAGTGAGCCGCTTTAAGCATGGCGGCGATCTTGGCGAGCTCGGGCGTTTGAGGGAAACGAGCGAGCTCGTTGGCGGCTACTGCCAAATTGGTGCTTGGAGTCTTGAAGACGTCGTGGGCATCGACGTGGAGGAATTCTTCGTCAAGGTCATGGTAGAGCGGGAGCGGTCTTCCCTGAGAGTCAAGTTGATTATTCCGAGTAGCCTCGGCCCTCGCGATGGATGCCTCGTTTTCTCGCCGCTGCGCGCGGTTGACGTTTTGGTTCTCCCTAGCAATGCGCTCCTCCTCGGTTTTGCCGTTCTGAGGAGGGTTGTCGATGCTGACGTTGAAGATCGCACCACCCCGGAAGGGTGGAAGGAGAAATTGATCGGAGAAGGTTTCAGCGAGGGTCTCCGTAGAGCCCTGAGACTCGGAGCCCAGAGTTTCTTCCGAGATGGTCTGGAGGTGCGCCCCGGGGCTCTGGCCTAAGTGTAGCGTGTTGACGGCCGGTGGGAGCTGGACGGTGACCTGGTCAGCGAGTTTGCCCCTGAGGGTGTGCTGGTAAGCGGTGGCGGTGTTGGAGAATCCGAAGGGTAGGGCCATAGACCCTACAGTTTCCCGAGCACCCTCTGATAGATCGAGATCGGAGGGTGGTCGGCGCTGAACCAGAGTGTCTAGTGCTGATTCGGCGACGGAGAGACAATCGGCGAGCTTCAGTCCTACCCGATCGATAGATTCGATCAGATTGTCATTGTTGATCGGCCACCTCTGGTAGCGAGGAAGCGGACGGTGAGTCGTCGCTGAGGGAGACCTCGGAATAGTCTTAGAGATCAGATCTGCAGTTGCAAGAGTGGTGGTGATCGGCGCAGAACCGATCTGCCCTGGCTCGAGGAGCTCTCCGACTCCGTCAGCATTGATGACCCAGGGGATGGATCCGACCGTGAAGATTTGGCCGGGCTGCGGAAGGGACGAAGAGCCTATAGAAAAAGCTATCTTGTTCGACAAGGAAACAGCATGCACACCCCTACCTAGCGCGCCAACTATCGATAGAATATCGTCGACAATCCTCCGAGGGGTATCCCACGAAGGTAGATTGATCGGCAGAGGAGCGCGAGATCAAGAACAAGAAGGCAACAGAGACACACGGTTTAGACAGGTTTAGGCCATCAGTAGGACGTAATACCCTACTCCTGTGGTCTGTTGGTTTGTATTAGCTATCATATGATATGCCATGATTTTCAAGGGGGTCCCTGCCCGCCTTATATAGTCCGGGAGGCAGGGTTACAAGTCGGTTAGATCTAAGAGATAACCAGAAAGTAATAACTGATTATAGGAATCTTGGGATCATATATATCTTAACAGAACTCGTAATATCTTCAGGATATCTTCCCAATGTCTTACGGGAGGCGCCGAGAAGAGTCGTGCCTCGCAAGGCTTCTTCTTGTGGGCTGGGCCACCCCTAGGGGCGCAGCCCATGTGGTCTGCCGTGGGTATCTGGGGTCGTACGCCCCACAGCTAGCAAATATAATCTTCTTGACCTTTGTAATATAATTGTTACTCTCTCCGTGTCCCTAAAGGAAGTCCTTATTTTGGACATTGGCATGGACTCCAAAAACAACTTTGACTGCTACTTTTTCTATGAAATATTTATAAAATATAGTTAATATATATACTTTTATAAAACTACATGTCAAGATAAATTTACTTACATCACTTTTATATTTTCAAACTCAACCCAAACGAATTTTTCTGTAGTCAAAGTTTAACATGTTTGACTTAAAACAATCTCAAAATGACTTGCTTTAAATTATATATATTATTGGTATAGAAAGTGACCAACTAGTGAATATTTGTAGTTTTGCCGTATGTTGTGATCGGAGGTGTCTTAGCACTCAATGACACAGGGTTTATACTGGTTCAGGCAACATGCCCTACGTCCAGTTTGAGTCAATCGGTGACTTTATTCCTGAGCCCAGGTGCTCAAAGTCTGTAGTGGGGTTACAAACAAGAAGGAGAAAGATGGGGTGTACGAGAGGTCCGGTCGGCTCTAGTCGGAAGGGCCGAGAGCGATAGGAGCTCCACTATGAGCTAAGTGTTCAAGCATGTGCTTGAGATCCCAACCTGGCGGTAAGGTAGTTGTGAGCTAGTGAACTTGATTGATCTAATGAATCTAAAGGGACTGAGCTTGAATCAACTTGGGTTCACCTTTTCCCTATTTGGAGAGAGCACATCCCCTTTTATAGATGAAGGGGATGGCATTACAAGTGAGAGGGGGAGAGTACGAATACTTCTAAGCCTAAGCCTTGTTGCCCATGCCGACGGATGTAGGATAATGGTAGGCGCCCACAACACTGTTGATGTCACTGTAGAATGTCATATGCATGTGGGAGGTTACGTCGTCTTGTTCGGGTATGGCAGATATCGGTATCTGCTATACTATTGATGCCCAGAGGCATGTGAGGAGTTTTCACCATGTTTACTCGGGAGGGTAATTCCGGCAAACATAATACTGTCGACGCCTAGGGGCATGTGGGGAGCCTTACTGTATGGGAGTCAATGGCGCCCACAACACTGTAGAGGGAAATGTCGGTGCCTACAATACTATTCATGTTAGGGCGGTTACGGAGCACTATTCTGTGCAGGGTATGGTCCTTGGTACAGTGGTTTTGACTTGTGAGCCTTGCCTTGCCTTTCTCCGCACGTCTCCTGGTCCCTACCAAGCGGGCGTCCCCAGTCGGATGGCTCCAATCGGCTCTCAGTGTGTCGGTCAGAGAAGAGCGGTGAGCAGTGTTTCTGCGAACCCTCGGTCAGAGACGTGGGGTTCGAGTCAGAAGTAGTGCTTGGGCTAGGCCTTGCGATCGGAGAGGCCATCCGGAGGTGGCTGGAGTCCAAAGTGAGCGCTTCGGTCAGAGAGGTGGGCCAAAGTAGTCAACGAGCGGGCGCTATTCCCCTTTTGGCCAGACCTCCCGGTCGGTGACTGGACCGCCCTTTCAGCCTATTGTTTCAGACTCTTGGGCTGGCACATGAGTTGCGTGCTGTCTGCTTGGGCTAAGCTTTGGCGTGGAAGTCAGTCCCCGAGGGATCCCGAGTTTATGAACCTGATAGGAGCCCCCGAGGCCCCGGGTGATTTGGGCAGAATCATCCAGGGGATCTTTATCTTTGACGGTGGGTGCACGCGAGCGCACCCGCGGGTGTAGCCCTCGAGCCCCCGGGCGGTTCAGGCAGAACCGTCTGGGGGGTGTTTGGTAGCGGGCGTGTGTGCGTGTTTTTAGTTGAGACGGTGTTGTCAACCAGGGCGTCATTGCGCAGCCGTGGTTTTTTAGTCGTTTTAGAGATTTGGGTGAGATGGAGTCTGCGGATCCTAGCGTCGATGCACACCGTGGGATTGGGTGAGGTGGTTAGTTTAGTTAGTTTGGGATTGGGCGAGCTGGAGCTCATAGATCCTGATGGGGCAAGATTGGGGTCACAAAGCCTAGGTTTGTTTTTGGAGCACGGTCAGAGCGTAGCCGGATGGGGCAAGATCAGGGTCAACGACCCGAGCATTTGGAGCGTAATCGGAAGCGCAGCTAGATGGGGTGAGATCAGGGTCGTAGACCCGGGCATTTGGAGCGCAGTCAGAAGCATAGCCGGATGGGGCGAGATTGGGGTCGTAGACCCGGGCATTTGGAGCGCAGTCGGAAGTGTAGCCGGATGGGGCAAGATTGGGGTCGTAGACCCGGGCGTTTGGAGCACAGTCAAAAGCATAGCCGGATGGGGCGAGATTGGGGTCACAGACCCAGGCGTTTGGAGCGCAGTCGGAAGTGTAGCCAGATGGGGCGAGATCAGGTTCGCAAACCCAAGCATTTGGAGCGCAATCGGAAGGGGCGAGTTCGGGGTCGCAGACCCAGGCTTTTTGAGCCCCCAAGCCTTGCTGGGCCATAGTAGGGGTCGGTGTGAGTTGTGTGTGTTACCCCATCCTCGGTTCCTGACAACCAGAGGGGCTGTGTTTTGTCGCTTGTCCCGATCGCTCGGGCTCTATTGACGCGCTCGGTGAGTTCGCTAACAGGTATGATCGAGCGGAATCTGGGTCCATCGTTTGTGACGGGGTCGGCATAGCCCTCTTGTGACATTCCACTTCTCCTTTACCTGCAATCCGGTAGATGCCTAGGTCGTTCCGGAGACCGACCCGGGTGGCCTAACGATGTCCCCTCGATGGAGATTCTGTGGGCTTGGCAAGAGGTTCAGGATCGAACGAGAAGGTTGAGATGACCCTGTCTGCCATCTATGTTTTTCTCCCCTAGCTCTGTTGGTTGCTCATGTTGAATGAGGCAACCGCCGCTTCGTGATGCAACATGGAGCGTTGTGATGCATTTCGCTGCACGTGTGATGCTTAGTTTCCAAGCCCCTAGGCGGTTCAGAGCCCAAATCATCTGGGAGTCACGGGCGTATGGAATGAATGTGCGTATGGATGTATGAGATGATTTATAAAGGAATAGAGGGGGTTGGTAGTTTTTACCTTGATGACTCGAGTGATGGGGTTTGGAGAGCTCCAGTTGGAAATGTCTGACCAGGACCCATGCTCGTCGTTCGTGATGGAGTCGGCATGGCCTATATGGGGCGTCCCTTTGCTTCCTACCTGTCTCTCGGTGTGTTTTTCTGAGCCGTTCAATTGACTTAGGAAGCTCGATGGTCTCTCCTAGCAGAGATCCCACTTTGGGTTTTTCCAAGTCCTACCTGGGGGTGCAGAGAGCTACCCACGTGTGGTGATGTTTCAGTTTTTGTGCCTGGTCATGCGATAGTGGTGGGCCATACCCAGGCCATGTTTCCTCTCACTAGGCGGCGTTCCATTTGATTCGGCGTCGTTCCATCGGCCAGTGTGTGTCCCATCGGTCAGGTTGTGTTCCATTGTTTTCCATCTGCATTGAATGGGGGAAGGGAGAGGGCTCTCTATCGTAGTCCTTTGCCTGTTCTCCAACTATTGTCTCTCATCCTTCTTTCTCCTCATCGAGAGTGCCTGTATGCCGCGGCGGTTCCTAAGTGAGAGAGATGGAAAGTGAGGGGGAGGACTTACAGATCCTTTCATGAATTCGGAGCGCGATGTCGAGCCGGAGGCTACCCGGGGCTATGCTGGCCGTCGTTGCTTGAGAAGGGGCGGCTTCCGCCGAAGGGGGTGGCGTGCTGGATTCATCTACGAGGCCTTCTTTGGGATGGAGCTGTATGCGGAGGGGAAGTTGCCTAGGGTCGTGCTGGTGGAGGGTTCTGTGCATGTAGCTGCTCAGGTTGGTCAATTCATAAAGTTTGATGAGATCTCTTCTAGCCATGGTGGCCATACTTCGGTGGCGGCGTTCCTACCCAGGAGCTGCCTCGACTGCATGTGAAGGTCTGGAGCCCCATGCTCTTCTGCTGAGCATCTATGGGTGCAGCATCTTTGAGGTACCCGTTGTGCTCGCCGAAGTCGAGGGAATGGAACCAGGCGATGGTCGTAGTAGTATTTGGAATGGAAGTAGTTTTTAGCAAAAAATGTAATAGTTGAGTTCATGGGTGGGCCCCTGTGTGAATAGTTTTTGTATCAATGAACACATCAGTCCTGTTCTTTGTGATAGAATCACTATCCGTTCCTTGTTTTTATCCTGGCATAGCTATTGTTCTTGTCCTTTCTTTTTCGCACCTACCCATTAGTTCCGTAGGCTACAGCTTTTTTAAGAACCTGGGCATGGCCCGCGGGGCTTGGCTGCTCGTAACCGTAGGTTATGGCGGGGTGCGTTTGGTTAGGAGTGAGAACAAAGTTACGTAGGACAGTTAAAGGAAAAGAAATATGCTTCCATTCGGGGACAAATTTGTTTACTGCGTGACAATAAAAACAGAGGTAATATTCGGTATTATACCCTTATGTAGCCCCCGAGTGACCTGGGCTGAAACTGTTCAGGCCGGAGTGCTTTACAGGAGTATAGCATTGACTAAAAAAGCGGTAATACCAATTTTTAGGGGAAAAACGACATAGTTGTTCAATGTTCCAAGTGTTGGTGAGAGCGTTGTCGTTGTCGTCCTCTAGTCGGTAGGTGCCCGATTAGATTACTTCGGTCACCGTATAGGGTCCTTCCCATGGTAGAGAGAGTTTGTGTTTTTCCTTTGTTGATTGCGTCCTCTGGAGTATGAGGTCGCCGACTTCGAGGATTCTCCCCCTGATCCTTCTTTCGTGGTACCTGCGGAGAGTTTGCTGATAGCGAGCGGAGCGGATGACGGTCGTCTCGTGGGCTTCCTCGAGTAGGTCGACTATGTCTTGCTGAGCCTCCGTGGCTCGGTCACGGTCGAAAGCCTTCACTCTTGGGGCACCGTGGTTGAGGTCAGAGGGCAGCACTGCCTCAGCTCCGTAAGCCAGGAAGAAAGCTGTGAACCCTGTGGATCGGTTCGGGGTCATTCTTAGGCTCCAGAGGATTGCTGGAACCTCTACCACCCATCATCCGGCGTATTTGTTGAGTCTATCAAAGATGCATGACTTGAGTCCTTGGAGGACCATGCCATTGGCGCGCTCTACCTGGCCGTTGGTTTGTGGATGTCTGACCAAGGCCCAGTCGATCCTGATGCCGTATCCATCACTAAAGTCTAGGAACTTCTTTCCGGTGAAGTTGGTTCTGTGGTCAGTGATGATACAGTTAGGAACGCCTAACCGGTAGATAATGTCGAGGAAGAATTTGACCGCCTCTTCCGAGTGGATGTTGGTGATGGGCTTGGCTCTATCCACTTGGTGAACTTGTCGACTGCTATGAGTAGGTGAGTGAAACCGGCTGGGCCCTTTTTGAGGGGTCCCACCATGTTGAGGCCCTAGACCGTGAATGGCCAGGTGATGGGGATGGTTTGGAGCTCTTGTGCCGGCAAATGTGTTTGCCGAGCGTAGAATTGGCATCCCTCACATCTGCGGACGACCTCCTCTGCATCTCGTAGCGTGGTGGGCTAGTAAAAACTTTGATGAAAGGTTTTTCCGACCAGCGACCTTGGGGCCGCGTGATGTCTACAAATCCCGGCATGGACCTCGAGGAGGAGCTGCTTCTCCTGGTTGGTGGGGATGCACTTCATGAGCACTCTTGATGGACTTCATTTGTAGAGCTCGTCACCGAGCGCGACGAAGGTCTTGGCGCGTCGAGCGATTCATCGGGCTTCGGTCCTTTCGGGCGGGAGAACCTCCTTGAGGAGGTAGGCGAGTAGCGGTGCTCGCTAGTCAGTTTGATCGAGTGCCAATACCATGATGTCGGCGGGTGACGCCGTCATGGAGGTACTGGGATTGGAGCCCTTGAGTGCTGGCTTGGTGCCGGGGTCAGAGCCCCCGAGTGCTGGCCTGGCGTCGGGGTGAGTCTGGGTCAGACCTTCCAGGATGTGGGCAGATGGATCATGGAGGTCGTTGATGAAGATCCCTCTTGGGGATGGGTCTCTCCTGGCAGCCAATTTTGCGAGAAAATCGGCAGCATCGTTGTCCTTTCGGGGGACATGGTGCAGCTCGATCCCCTAGAATTTGTCCTCAAGCTTGCGCACCTCCTGGCAGTACACTACCATGAGGGGGCTTTTGCAGGAGGATTCCTTCATGACTTGATCAATGACCAACTCCGAGTCGCCGCGAATGTAGAGTCACGTAGCGCCGAGCTCGATGGCGATGTGCAATCCGTTGATGATGGCCTCGTATTCCGCAGCGTTGTTTGAGGCCAAAAATGGAGGTGGATGGCGTAGTGGAGTCTACTCCTGTCTGGGGAGATTAGAACCACTCCAGCCCCCAAGCGGGGTGCCATTATGGACCCATCGAAGTACATTGTCCAATACTCATGGGTGACGTCCGGGGTCGGAAGCTAGACCTCCGTCCATTCGGCGACAAAATCCGCAAGAGCCTAAGACTTAATAGCGGTACGAGGGGTATACCTAATGTCGTGGCCCATGAGTTCGAGTGCCCACTTGGAGACTCGCCCCACGGTGTCGTTGTTGCAGATGATGTCTCCGAGTGGGTACAAAGTAACGATCGCAACTTCATGGTCGGTGAAGTAGTGTAGGAGCTTCCTGGTCGCCATTAGCATGGCATATAGGAGTTTCTGCACCTGGGGGTACTGGACCTTGGAGTCAGTAAGTATCTCTCCGATGAAGTACACGGGTCGTTGTAAATTGAGCTGGTGTCCCGGCTCCTCCCTTTCGACGACCAGGGCGGCGCTCACCACATGGTTGCTTGCCGCGATGTAAAGGAGGAGGGGTTCTCCTTGTTTGGGAGCGACGAGGATTGGGGCCGACGTCAGAGACACTTTGAGGCTTTCGAGAGCCTACTGGGCTTCCTTGGTCTAGACGAAGGCGTCTGTCCTTTTGAGGAGCTTGTAGAGTGGCATCCCCCATTCGCCGAGCCAGGAGATGAAGCAGCTCAGGGCAGCCAGACAGCCAGTGAGCCTCTGTACGCCCTTGATGTTGCGTATGGGGCCCATGTTGGAGATGGCCGTGATCTTTTTGGGGTTGGCCTCGATGTCACGCTCGAACATGATGTATCCAAGCAACTTCCCCTTCGGAACCCCGAAAACACATTTTTCAAGATTCAGTTTGATGTTGAACCTCTGGAGATTCACGAACATCGCAGCCAAGTTTGCGATTAGGTTGCAAGCTTGAGCTGTTTTGACCACTATGTCATCAACATAGACGACGATTGTTGGTTTCGGCCGTTCGGCTTGATCAGGCCGATCGAGCGGGTCGATTTGGTCGGCGAAGCATTGTTGCATGCACCTTTGGTAGGTGACGCCACATTCTTCAGGCCGAAAGGCATGGTCACGTAGCAGTACAAACCATACGGGGTGATGAATGAGGTTGCGAGCTAATCGGATTCTTTCATCGTGATCTGGTGATAGCCTGAGTAGGCATCCAGAAAGGAGAGGATCTCGCAACCCGAGGTGGAGTCGACTATCTGGTCTATGCGAGGCAAAGGAAAGTGATCCTTTAGACACGCCTTGTTGAGGCTAGTGTAATCAACGCACATTCTCTACTTCTCGGTCTTCTTTTTAACAAGAACGGGATTGGCAAGCCAGTCGGAGTGGAATACCTCTTTGATGAATCCGGCCACAAGGAGTTTGGTGATCTCTTCGCCTATTGCCCTGCGTGTCTCGTCATCGAAGCGATGCAAGCACTGCTTGGCAGGCTTCAAGCCTAGGATGAGGCGCAGTGCGTGCTCGGCGACTTCCCACGGTATGCCCGGCATGTTAGAAGGCTATCATACGAAGACATCGTGATTGGAGTGTAGGAAGTCGATGAGCTCGTGTTCCTATTTGGCCAGGAGCTGGGTCCCGATCCGCACCGTCTTGGTTGGGTCGGTGGGGTCGATACCCACCGCCTTGGTTTCCTCGAGTGGGCGGAAGGCCGTCGAGGAGGTCAGTTTGTTGCAGTTTGGGACTGCTGGGGTTGATGACTCCCCGAGCTGTGAGAGCTCGAACGAGTTGATGACCGTGGTGGCAAGCTCGAAATGCTCGCGATCGCATGTGAAGGCGTGCGAGAAGGCACTACTTACAGTGATGACACCGTTTGGTCCCAGCATCTTCAGCTTGAGGTAGGTGTAGTTGGGGATCGCCATGAATTTGGCGTAGCATGGTCGCCCCAAGATAGCATGGTAGGACCCTGGAAAGTCTACCACCTCAAAGGTGAGGACCTCTGAGCAGAAGTTGGCTCATTTGCCAAACGTGACGGGTACATCGATCTGCCCGAGTGGGTACGCCTGTGCTCCTGGGATCACCTCGTGGAAGGGAGAACCCGCTACGCGGAGTTCCGACCGAGGAATGTGCATGGCATCGAGGGTGTCGACGTAGAGGATGTTGAGGCCACTGCCTCCGTCCATCAGCACCTTGGTGAGGTGCTTCTTGTGGACGATAGGGTCAACGATGAGCGGGTAGCATCCTGGTCTTGCGATGTGTGAGGAATGGTCCCTCTGATCGAAGGTGATTGGAGATTCCAACCAGCTGAGGAAGGAGGGGATGGCTGTCTTGGCGGTGCATGCCTCCCTATAGCGCACCCTGTGCTAGCGTTTCGTCTAGATGGTGTCGGACCCATTGAAGATCATGATGCACTCCTCAGGATCGGGGAAGCTGTCTCCATCCTTGCCTATCGTGCCTCCTTTCTTGGCTGCCGCCTCTTTGTCATCTCCCACCTTTGGCCCGCCGGCTTGTCGGAGGAAATGTTTGAGGAGCTTGCAGTCCTTGTAGAGGTGTTTGACGGGGTAGGCATGGTTGGTGCACGGATTGTCCATGAGTTTGTTGAAGTGGTCAGGTAGCCCCTGTCGGGGTTGCTTGCCCGTGCGATCAGCCGCGGTGACCATTGCGGTGTTGTCCGATCGGCGCCGATCCTTTTTGTTCTTCTTACCCCTCTGTGTGGAGGGGCCTCGTCTTGGTCCACGCGCTTGGCCCTGCCTTTGTCCCAGCCTCCGCTGAAGACTGCTCCGACCGCCTCCTCGCTAGAGGCATGGTTAGTGGCGACATCGAGCAAGTCACGGGTGGTACGGGGTTTCAGGCAGCCAAACTTGTGGATTAGGGACTCGCAGTTCGTCCCGGAGAGGAATGCGCTGATGACGTCTGCATCGACGACATCAGGGAGGGAGTTGCATCGTTGAGAGAACCTGCGGATGTAATCCCATAGGGACTCGCTGGGCTCCTACTGGCAACTCTTGAGGTCCCAGGAGTTTCTAGGACAGACATACGTCCCCTAGAAATTTCCGACGAAGACCCTCTTGAGGTCCGCCCAGTTGCAAATGCTGTCGTGCGAGAGGAATTCAAGCCATGCCTGAACATGTTCCCCCACGCAAATGGGAAGATACTGAATGATGAAATAGTCATCATCCACTCCTCCGGTCCGACAGGCGAGCCGGAAGTCTTTGAGCCAAACGCCTGGGTTTGTCTCCCCGGTGTATTTGGTGATGTTGGTGGGTCATCGGAAACACTATGGGAATGGTGCTTTCTGGATACGCTGGTTGAAGGCCCATGGTCCTAGGCCCTCAGAGCTAGGACTCCGGTCGTCTGGTCGATGATCGCGCCTAGGGCACGTTTCGTCGCTCCCCTCGATGGTTCGGCCGGGATCCGTGTCGCCTGCCGCCGTATGGTGGACATCATGATCGCGTCGGGGCCGATGCCAGTTGCTGGCATGGCTACGAGCATCCTAGTGCGGGTTGGGCCGCTCGTGTGCCGGCGGTCGGTGTGAAGCAGGCGCCAGGTCGGATGGTGGCGCGGCTGCCGCTCCCCGAGCCGAACCTGACGGCTGTAGCGGTGAGCAAATGGAGCGATCCGTCTGGCACGTCCCCGTTCCCCCGGTGGAGAGAGAGGGCGCGTGTTGGAGTCGCGACATGGAGCTTTTTGCCTGTTGAACGGCGGCGGCTTCTACTAGAACCCGGAGATTCCGATAGACTACCCGCTCCTATGGGTCGACGGGCTCGGGAACTCCGCATAGAAGCATTGCTGCAGCAGCGATGTTCTGGCTAGCCTGAGCGAATTGTGGGAGATCATTCCCCTCGTTCATGATGTTGTGTTGGACCTGACGGGCATGACCCCAGGCGCCACCCGCCGGGCCATGCACAAGGGGTGCAACGTGTTGTATCGACTGTGCCGGCGCAGGCGGCGACTAGTTCTGCCGCCGTTGTCATAATTCCTCGGCGTGCACTTGCACGGACGTGAGGGCCCCCGCATGTGGGTCTAGAGGGGTGTGAGTATGCGCAGACTCCACAACCACCGGCGGCTGTCCTGGAGCATCTGCCATAGCGTACTCCTGAGACGGATAGTGGCGGAGTGCCACATCACCGATGCTGGAACCGTCGCTCTCGCCCTCATCACCTGGGGGTTCATGAAAAGCGGCAGGAGCATAGCCTGCCATTCCCACGAATTTGGATGCAAGGGAGGATGGCGTCAGCATCCATCGAAGCCCCCGAGCGTATGCATCCGCGGAGGACGCGAGTCCATATGGGAACCGATCGTACGATGTTTACGGCGTGGGCGATACGGTCCCTCCGGGTGATCGGTGGGAGACAGTAAATAAAGAGTAAATAACAGTACGAATATTACTTATAGTGGGGTTTGAGCAGAGAGTTTGCTCGGAATGAAGCGCAGATGTCGCGTAGTCGAAGTCACGCGTCCTAGAGTCGATGGAGGGCGCCCCTCCGACGGGTGCCGGGACGTGAGCCCCCTCGTGGAGGTGTAGTACGCCGAGCCAGTCGACGACAAAGTCCAGGCTTCCGAAGAGAAAGGCCTAGGATGGCTCGAAGAAAGGTGGAACCCACATCCCAACAGGTGAGAGTGCGGGAAACTCCAGCGAGCCAAAGCGAATCGTATCGCCCGAGCCCGCCACGGCGAGGGTGGCGGAAAAGTGGGCCATCCGATGACCAAAAAGTGTTGAACGTACAACGCCTTCCCCACGGACGGCGCCAACTGTCGGTACAAAAAGTGACCAACTAGTGAATATTTGTAGTTTTGCCGTACGTTGTGATCGGAGGTGGCCTAGCACTCAATAACACAGGGTTTATACTGGTTCAGGCAACATGCCCTACGTCCAGTTTGAGTCGATCGGTGACTTTATTCCTGAGCCCAGGTGCTCAAAGTCTGCAGTGGGGTTACAAACGAGAAGGACAAAGATGGGGTGTACGAGAGGTCCGATCGGCTCTGGTCGGAAGGGCCAAGAGCGACAGGAGCTCCGCTATGAGCTAAGTGTTCAAGCGTGTGCTTGAGATCCCAACCTAGCGGTAAGGTGGTTGTGAGCTAGTGAACTTGATCGATCTAATGAATCTAAAGGGACTAAGCTTGAATCAATTTGGGTTCACCTTTTCCCTATTGGGTGAGAGCACATCCCCTTTTATAGATGAAGAGGATGGCATTACAAGTGAGAGGGAGAGAGTACGAATGCTTCTAAGCCTAAGCCTTGTTGCCCACGCCGACGGATGCAGGATAATGGTAGGCGCCCACAACACTATTGATGTCACTGTAGAATGTCAGATGCATGTGGGAGGTTACGTCGTCTTGTTCGGGTATGGCAGATATCGGTATCTGCTATATTGTTGATGCCCAGAGGCATGTGAGGGGTTTTCACCATGTTTACTCGGTAGGGTAATTCCGGCGAACACAATACTATCGACGCCCAGGGGCATGTGGGGAGCCTTACCGTATGGGAGTCAATGGCGCCCACAACACTGTAGAGGGAAATGTCGGCCCCTACAATACTGTTCATGTTAGGGCAGTTACGGAGCACTATTCCGTGCAGGGTATGGTCCCTGGTACAGTGGTTTTGACTTGTGAGCCTTGCCTTGCCTTTCTCCGCACGTCTCCTGGTCCCTACCGAGCGGGCGTCCCCGGTCGGATGGCTCCAATCAGCTCTGAGTGCGCCGGACGGAAAAGAGCGGTGAGCAGGGTTTCTGCGAACCCCCGGTCGGAGACGTGGGGTCGGAGTCGGAAGTAGTGCTTGGGCCAGGCCTTGCGATCGGAGAGGCCGCCCGGAGGCGGCTGGAGTCCAAAGTGAGCGCTCCAGTCGAAGAGGTGGGCCGAAGTAGTCAGCGAGCGGGCGCTATTCCCCTTTTGGCCAGACCTCCCGGTCGGTGACTGGACCGCCCTTTCGGCCTGTTGTTTCAGAGTCTTGGGTTGGCACATGAGTTGCGTGTTGTCTGCTTGGGCCGAGCTTGGGCATGGAAGCCGGTCCTCGAGGGACCCCGGGTTTATGAATCCGACATATATGTTCCACAAATCTTCAAGAGTTTGATTGTACACTAAGTAGTAAATCTAGTCTTGCTTTTGCAATAAGGGATAATTCAATTGCTAATATCACAATATTTTTATACCTACTATGGTATCTATAGGATATCACCACTTTATTGTTAGGTTTACTACACTACATTTTTCTGAGTTTTTTATAAGACACCTTTATTGTGTTATGGTTCCTCTTTTGCTTTCTCTCAGGTTTATATTAAATTCTAGGATCCATGGTGTTTATTTAAGAATTGACTAGTACCTCATGGATTAATTCCTCCTAGGATGTTCTCATTCTCAGTGAATATCATTTCTCTTCTATGAGATATATTCTCTACTACATGAAAGATTATTTTGTGACAAACACAATTCCTTTTCCTATATATAGGTTGTGCTATTCACCATAATGTCATTCATTGACTTCATTTCTTCTAGGTAATGCTCTTCTTGAGACATTCATATTTTAAAAATATATTCAACCTTAGACTTCTTAATACTTGGCATGAGATTTCATTTCCATATGTTGCGATTTTTGTTCTTTTGGTACTATACGAATTTCGAGAATCCACTTATTAACTAATATTCCATATAGCATAATATTCTTAGTAGGAGACTCAACTTCAATTGTTTTCTTCACTGACCCGACATAATGCTACAAGCTAGTCTGCTCTCCAGATCCAGGCTTTTGTAATATAAACATTTGCAATTATAAAAATACACCGCGGATGACTATATTTTCTCCCAATATTATCATAACATAGATAAATATTTGTTATGCACTTAAATATACGCCATGTGTTGATATATATAGTAAAATAATTATGTCTAGAAAAATAAAAGCGTCTTATAATTTAAAACGGAAGGATAATGTTCCATTTCTGCTTTCCACAACTGTTTATTGTTCCACGATCTCTAAACAAAGAACGAAATGCTGTTTAATATTGAGTTGTCTCCACTTAAGGATAAATGAATGTTACGGTCTTGTCTCTTTTGTTGTTTGTTTTTGGGCAGGCAGATCTTTTGATGAGAAACACGTACTCCGTAGAGACGTACGCACTCACGTAAATGGTATTCCGTACTCTCACGATACTGTGCGATGAAGTAACCTCCTTTCGCCACTGGATCCTTGGCGCTTCCTCGTCTGTCACCCGACACGTTCGTCCCAGACCTCAAAAGACTGTCCCCTCAGCGCTCGAAAAGAAGAGAAGAGAAGACTGTTTAAGAGGGTGTTCAGATTCGGTGACTAAAATTTAGGAGGTATCACGTGTTGCATGGGGTGTTCAGCTCATGTAAAAAATTCACTAGGATTATGATTCCTCCTTGTTCTCCTCCTCCTTTGTTTGTAAATTAGTCCGCAAGTTTTACAACATTTCCTTTGGGCAATTAAGAACTTCAATAAAAAAATTTAGTGGGAAAAACAGTTTCTGGAGAAAAGAGCACATTGCATTCGCAAGTTGAGTTGCACATATATTGTCTCAATAAAAACCTTGTGCGAGAAACCTTCGTGTAAAAACCCATGTATGGAAAAGAGTAGAACACTTGACGTCCTTAGTCATGTATTGATCGGGATCATCTGTTATTCTTGAGTAGATGTCGATCCTCATGATCTATGCATAAACTTCAATGTGTTAGCAAATATAATCTTCTTGACCTTTGTAATATAATTGTTACTCCCTCCGTGTCCCTAAAGGAAGTTCTTATTTTGGACATCGGCACGGACTCCAAAAACAACTTTGACCGCTACTTTTTCTATGAAATATTTATAAAATATAGTTAATATATATACTTTTATAAAACTACATGTCAAGATAAATTTACTTACATCACTTTTATATTTTCAAACTCAACCCAAATGAATTTTTCTGTAGTCAAAGTTTAAAATGTTTGACTTAAAACAATCTCAAAATGACTTGCTTTAGGAACATGGAGGGAGTAGCTCATAAGCTATCCTTTAAACTTGATTAATATTATTCAAAATATCATTACCACATCTTTCATGAATGCATGCATTACTAATGGCATAAATACTATGTCCTTTAAAGACTTGGATTGCAATTGTTCTATGAACTATGATATGAATAAAGAGGAGCAATGTGTTTCATACATAAATGACCACTTATTAATTGTGTAAAATAAACAAAAACTATCCTTCCAAGATATTAAATCTCTTTCAGATGATTATGGAGTAAATGAGTTATAATACTATATATCTTCTTGATATTACGTAGATCTCATACTAGAGTTTCCATACTTGCAACTCTTTCTTGGTGAATTTTAAAATTATATATATGTTCCACAAATCTTCAAGAGTTTGATTGTACACTAAGTAGTAAATCTAGTCTTGCTTTTGCAATAGGGGATAATTCAATTGTTAATATCACAATATTTTTATACCTACTATGGTATTTATAGGATATCACCACTTTATTGTTAGGTTTACTACACTGCATTTTTCTGAGTTTTTTATAAGACACCTTTATTGTGTTATGGTTCCTCTTTTGCTTTCTCTCAAGTTTATATTAAATTCTAGGATCCATGGTGTTTATTTAAGAATTGACTAGTACCTCATGGATTAATTCCTTCTAGGATGTTCTCATTCTCAATGAATATCATTTCTCTTCTATGAGATATATTCTCTACTACATGAAAGATTATTTTGTGACATACACAATTCCTTTTCCTATATATAGGTTGTGCTATTCACCATAATGTCATTCATTGACTTCATTTCTTCTAGGTAATGCTCTTCTTGAGACATTCATATTTTAAAAATATATTCAACCTTAGACTTCTTAATACTTGGCATGAGATTTCATTTCCATATGTTGCGATTTCTGTTCTTTTGGTACTATACGAATTTCGAGAATCCACTTATTAACTAATATTCCATATAGCATAATATTCTTAGTAGGAGACTCAACTTCAATTGTTTTCTTCACTGACCCGACATAATGCTACAAGCTAGTCTGCTCTCCAGATCCAGGCTTTTGTAATATAAACATTTGCAATTATAATAATACACTGCCGATGACTATATTTTCTCTCAATATTATCATAACATAGATAAATATTTGTTATGCACTTAAATATACGCCATGTCTAGATATATATAGTAAAATAATTATGTCTAGAAAAATAAAAACGTCTTATAATTTAAAACGGAGGGATAATGTTCCATTTCTGCTTTCCACAACTGTTTATTGTTCCACGATCTCTAAACAAAGAACGAAATGCTGTTTAATATTGAGTTGTCTCCACTTAAAGATAAATGAATGTTACGGTCTTGTCTCTTTTGTTGTTTGTTTTTGGGCAGGCAGATCTTTTGATAAGAAACACGTAGAGACGTACGCACTCAAGTAAATGGTATTCCGTACTCTCACGATACTGTGCGATGAAGTAACCTCCTTTCGCCACTGGATCCTTGGCGCTTCCTCGTCTGTCAACCGACACGTCCCTCCCAGACCTCAAAAGACTGTCCCTCAGCGCTCGAAAAGAAGACAAGACTGTTTAAGTTTGGTTGACGACGACTTGAAGGATGCCACCAGCCGAGAGACGGGGAAAAAAAGTAATTTTTTTTACCTTGAAAGATGTCGGCAAAAATAGTCGACGAGAGCAAGGTGCACTCGACGCTACAAATTCGTTCCATGGAGCTGTTTTGCACACGGGCACAGAGAGACAGAGCCACGTTTGTACCTAGAAGGAGTGACGGTCGTACACACGGAGACCATGATGCTGCTCTCACACTCATCGTCTGCTACTACCACCCGCGGGCTAGCAGCAGCGCCGCCGGCTCGCTCCCGGCGCGCGCGCCTCCTGCTTCCACGCGCGCGGGCCGCCGACACAACGGGCGTCGGCGCGGACCGCGCGGCTGAGGCGCTTCTCCAGAGCGGGCTGCGGCCGGAGTCGCTGCCGCGGCACGTCGAGGTGGTGATGGACGGGCACTCGCGGTGGGCGCGCGCGCGCGGGGGCTGACGCCCGCGGATGGCCACAAGGCCGGGGGCCGCAACCTGGAGCGGATCGTTTGGGCTCTCGCGCGCCTGGGGCATCCGCGCTCTCACCGCCTTCGTCTGCTCCCGCGAGAACTTGAGCCGCCCCATGGCTGAGGTCGACTACATGATGGGTTTGTCCGAGTGGCTGATGGGCGACAACATCGACAAGCTCTCGAGGTCGACTACACCTACACCTGCATAGCACAAAGCCGCAGACTAAACCATATGATTCACGTGATTTTTACTCGTTCCGCTTCCGTTCAGGCAGGGGATCCGGCTGCAGGTCATCGGCGACACCACAAAGATGCCAGGCTCTCTGCGGAGCGCGGCGGTGCAAGCCGACGAGGCCACGAGGCACAACTCGCAGCTGCACCTGATGCTGGCCATCTGCTACAGCGGACGATGGGACATGGTACAGGCGTGCCGGGAGCTCGCCCGGGAGGCGCAGGCGAACCAGCTCAGTCCGGACGACATCGACGAGTCGCTGGTCGCCGGCAAGCTCGCGACGAGCGCCGCCGGCGAGTTCTCCTGCCCTGACCTGGTCATCAGAACCAGCGGCGAGCTGAGGCTCAGCAACTTCCTGCTGTGGCAGTCGGCGTACTCGGAGTTCTTCACCGACAAGATGTGGCGGGACTTTGGGGAGGCCGAGTACCTGGAAGCGTTGCGCTCCTTCCAGGGCAGAGATCGGCGCTTCGGCCAATCGAGATTACTATAGCTCCGATCCACAAAAGAAGGTGTCGGTGGCGCATGTAATAGGCAGCATTTGTTCAATGAACACGTGGCTTTGTCTATGAGAAAAGCAGAATCACATCAACCGGTTGTTTCTGTCCTCCTCAACAGGAGAGATTTTACAGCCGTCAGATCTTCGTCAGCCATCATTTCTATCCTTCGGATCCAGTTACGGTCTGGGTGCTGCTGGTTTGTCTGTGTTGTGCTACTGACAAGGCACGCGCACTACCGGAGGCGGTTTCTTTGCCGAGTGCCTGAGGCACTCGATAAAGGCCGATATACACTCGACAAAATCTTTGTCAAGTGTTATACTCGGCAAAGTCTTTGTCAAGTGTTACACTCGGCAAAGGACGTTCGGTAAACAGTTTATCGGCAAAGACCTCTTTGCCGAGTGTATTTTATCGGGCACTTGGCAAAGGCTTTTATCGAGTGTCAATCCGACACTCGGCAAAGAAAAGTGGCCGTGACGGCGGCTTTGCCGAGCGCCGTTGACTTAGATACTCGGCAAAGGTGGCCACTTTGCCGAGTGTATTGTCGGCGACACTCGGCAAAGTGGCGACCTTTACCGAGTGCCTAGACCGTGGCACTCGGCAAACCTATGATGTTTGCCGAGTGCAATGGTCATTGCACTCGGCAAACCATGTTCACAGGTAGTTCCCAGATTGTCACTTTACCGAGTGTCATGGTCATTGCACTCGGCAAAGTGACTGAAAACAACTTTTTTTATTTGTTTTTTACATCCCATCCAAACAAACAGAAGATATATATAACAAGCATCATCAACATCACATATATATCATCAACATCACATATATATCACCAACACCACATATATATGACAAACGTCACATATATATCATAAACGTCACATGTCTCACAATATATCACAAATAAGTTCACAAGTAATCCAAGTGCTCCATCATCGTCAACCACAATTGCAAATAGAAGTATCATTAACAACCACAAATATCATCACTGATTTGGTGAAGGATTCGCTGAAGCATGAGGATCGTTCGATGCCACCGATTGATTCTGCACAAAAGAGAAGAGATTGCATGTGTGAGACAAGATAAATATATATCATACATGAATAAAACTTTCATACTCCACTAGATTTGACCGTAAGCATGAACATACAAACTAAAACATTTATACTCACAGGAGTAGAATAGTGAGGAGGTGGAGCGAATAGCGAAGGTGGCGGAGCTACACCCATAGCGGCGCCAAGACTTTGCATGTACTGAAGAATCTCCGCCATCCTCCACTGCTCGGCCTCCCGCTCGGCCTCCACCCTCTCTATCTTCGCCTACATCTGCTCCCATATCCTCCTCTCTTGTTCCAGCTGGACCTACAATATATTCACCCCAATGTTACAATAATGCAAAGGAAATGTATAAAAAACAATGAACGACGAATAAACTAGAAATAACCTCAAGTGCCTCCACCCGGTGGTGTGAAGTGTCCTGCCGAGGTCGTATGGCCGGGCTCCTGCTCGTGCTGCTTGCTCGAATCTGGGAGAGACTGGGAGTAGCGGCTGAGTCGATTGCGTCGTCGCCAATCTAGTACCGCCCATGCTTTTTGCCTCCGCCCACCCTCATGACGACTTCTCCGTCAAGGTCCTCGATGCTCGGATCGTACTCTAACTCATGGACCTCCCTTGCCATCGATGTGTACTCACTGAGGCGGTTATGGACGGTCGCATTGTTGTACGCCTCGGGCCCGTCCTCCGGGTTGTAGTCGACGTCGGACATCGCCTTGCCCTTGTGGGCCATAGCAAATGCCTTGAAGATGGAGCAAGGCTGGCCACCATGTGACGCCGAGTGCGAGAAAAAATGCAAGATGATTAGAAATCATGCAGAATTGAGCGTTAGAATAAATAAATGAATTTGCATACCCATGTTTCTGCGTATCCGCTAAGGCTACAGCTGCCTTGATGGTGTGCTACACCTGGCATCATCAAACGCCGCTCCCGGCACAAGTTGTGCGTCTCCTCCCACTCGCGTGAGCACCACCTGTCCACCATCTGTTCCCAGCACTGGGGATGCGCGGCGCACCAATAAGGAATCATCTACAGGCCATCAAGTACATGACATATCAGAAGATGAAATTAAGCATACTTAATCTCAAAAGGAATCCGTGTTAATGTTCTGTATTTACCTGCAGGTACTGGTCCCGGGTTAGCGTCATGGATCTTGCGTCCCTTTTGGTGACCTTCATTCCAAGGACGGTCCCGTGGTAAGTTACGACGACCTGGATACGCGCCTTGTAATGCATGTCCATGACGAGTTTTTTGCAGCATTTGGTAGCCACCGCATCTGCCCTGGCCTCATGTCCGTCCTGACATCTAAAGAAATCCTGCATACAAACACGATGTATCCATTCATTATTTCAAGAATGTATTGAGCAATGTAGTGCGAGGAAGACTTACCCACAGCTCTTGCTTCACCTGCTCCGCCTTGTTGTTGAATACCCTGTGGGCCCGATCTGCAGCATCGGGGGCGGCGGCGTAGTGGTCAAACGAGTAGGCCGGCCCCGTCACTCCGGCGTACTCAACCAGGCCAGGGAAGTGCTCCTTGCACAGAAGACCGAGGATGCCATTGACTTGGCGTGTGTGATCACCTCCACTCGCCACAATCGTCCAGTTCCTGCCTAAGTGATTAAGAAAATTATTATTTTCTATTTTGATTTTCAACATATCATATAAAGTAGTGATAACATCTAAAGTTACTTACTTTTCCTCCTCGGGTCGAATCAGCGGGCGTCTCTCATGAGGTATCGGTCGCTGAGGGAGGCTCGCGGGACCTCGTAAGTAGACGCTCGACGAACTAGAGGAAGCGGAACCTCCTGCTGTCGCCTCGTCCTCGTCGTCCTCCTGCGCGTCCTCCTGTGCCTCCTCATCGTCCTCCTACGCGTCCTCCTACACCTCCTCGGTGTCCTCTTGGGGCACCTGCTCCTCCTCACGTGATAGGGCGGCAGGCAATGACTCCCTCATGTGGCTGCTCCTCCTACTCTCCCCCGGTGCAGTGGTCCTTGTCCTTCGGTACAAGGATGTTAGCTTCCTCATCTCACCGCCCACCATCTTTGTTCAATCACCTGCAATTAAAAAGAGTAAACCAATAAGCACAGATAAACAAGAAGTACTTAGAAATAGATGCAAAATAAACAAAACGTAATTACAAAATAACATAGTATTACATGTATTAGAAATAATCTTCATGATCGGGATTAGCTGGATCATAAGTCTCATCATCACTATCAATCATGTCGAAATAATCAACACTATCCGAATGAGCAATGTTGTCATTGTCATTGTCTAAATGTAATCGCTCAAGCATTTGTAAGTCCTTCACATTTTGCACCTCATCTCCAGCGTCCTCTTCAATAACCGTTTCATTGTTGAAACAACCAGAAATCCACAGAGTCGAAGTGTATTATGACCGTTGTAGATCATATTACCCCAAATTCCAGTCGAATACCACATCCATACAACGATAATATCAGAGTACATAAAGTGCGGAATTACATAAATTATTACATCGCCGCATCGGCGGAATCAAAAGTAGCATTCACCCAGAACAGCTTGGAGATAAGATCGCCAAAACTCGAGCGTAGGAACAAACCCCTCAACCGTCAAACTCCTTAGAGCTAAACTCCTCAGCAGAACCTGTGTACCAAAGTTTATCAGTACGATTTGTACTGGCCACTCCCACCCTATGAGCTATGCTTTGTAGAAATTGGATGCAAGTTGGATATAATCAAAAGGAACCTATAAGGCTGGGGTTTCCTATGTATTAGCATATCAAGTATAATAGTATAGTCAAGTTTTAACACCATTCCCACACACATTCCACCCCATTTCCGTCCAGAGCCAGGTTTCGATCCTAGGATCGATAAACCACCATCTCCATATCATCACCATACCCTCGCTCAGTCGATAGGCCAACTCCCTCTCGGCACTGTCTCATGGCCCGTAGCCCCTGGCTATGACCGACACTCTCTCACGAGGAAGAAGAAAAGGACTCATCTCACTATCTAGTTTAAGCGAAACCTAGGAAAGGTCCATAGCCAACTAGTCGGCATATGTATCGATCGATCAACCATACACTCTGCAGAGGTTTTACATAACCACAAGATCTGCCTTCTTCACTGATCGTCGTCAACTGGGCTGATTCCGGCCGCTTGCTAGCCTAGGATAATGCCACTCTACCATTCAGCCCTGGTACACCCCAAGCCTAGTCTGAGGTGGCTGAAACTGTGAGTCATGAGTCGAGTCCACAAGGTCTCCATGAAGTCTCGGAAAGGTGTGGGGGAAATCCTCCGTGCCCCATACCTCCTCGCACTGTCCGCTATCAACCTAGCAATAGTGGCAATGTCCTACCAAGTAGTCCGGCCGTCCCACACCATATAGGGCGAGTGGTACGTAAGGCTTCCCGATGAATCTGAGTACTAGTAAGTCCTTAGGGATGACCAAGCCAGAATGTCTTCATCAGGGTTTCCATTTACCGTGCCTCCACAGCACCTCCACCCCGGGCTCCTTCCATCACAGGTTCACACCTAGGGCCACCTCATATCACCATTTACCCACCATAGGTATCCATTCCAGGGGTGCCCAGGTAGCACCTCACGGCAAGACTTGCCCTAGGCTCGTCGTATACTCCAACTTGGTCGACACAACCCTCACCCTCCATGCACCCAAGTTACACACGCAGCACTCTCCCCATAGTCCAGATAACACCAGTTTCCACCACGCATCATTGTAGTACAAGCGTAGTAGAAGTAATAAGCAATGAAATATAGCAGCAAGCGTGTGTCTAGCCTAATAGTAGGGTAAGCAGGGGTAAGGTTGCGTCAAGGTAAAGGCCATCAAGTAAGCATACTACCATGCAAGTCCTACCATAGTGTGAATATAACAATAAAGTAAAGCAATAGTAGTTCTATTTTAGCCATGTGTAATAGGTGCTACGAGTTTGGGTGGGATGTGGCACCTTCAGTGTACTCATCTCCGTACTCCTCACGGTACTCTCGGTCCTCGTCCGTCTGGTTCTCCTCCGAGTCTGCAAACGATCGCATTATAGTCGCGTTAGCGACGTCTATAGAATAGCACAAAGAGCAATGAAAATTCAAAAGAGCCAAATGCACTCAAACATGGTTTCATTGCGTAGAGCTCGATTTTAGATGAATTTTGGTCCTGGTCTTGTATTTTTCTGAGTTTGTATGAATTAGTTATGAATTTCTGAAGTTTCAATCATTTCTAAAAATGGGAAAAGGCTGAATTAATATCGTGCTGACACGTGTCACGCTCCTGTTGGTCCACGTGGCATGCTGACATCAGTATGACATCAACATGACATCATCATCTCGGCTCTGGTACAGACAGGTGGGTCCAGAGCTGCTGATGTCAGTAGCTGACATCATCGTGACATCATCATGACGTCATCATGACGTCAGCATGACAAGTGGGTCCAGCGGCTCTGTGTCGCTGACTTGTGGGCCTGGTCAACGGTCAACGTTGACTGGTCAATGGTCAACTAGGCCAGGTCCAAACTGGGCCGGTTGGGCCTAGATACGGGCTTGGATTCAGGCCGGGCTTGGCCCAACACGTGTCAATCTCTGGTTGCGCCACGTCGGCTGCTGGATACCCATTGGGTTTTGTCCACGGGCTTGGCATAGTAGGATGGTCCATGGTGGACTATCCACAGTGGGTCTATGGACCGCAGCGTGGTTCATCGTGGACCAAGTTCATCGTGGAACGTGCGCACAATGCGGCTGCTTCTTCTCCTTACCCCTTTCTCCTCTGTTTCTCCCGCGGCAGCGCTCTCGCCAACGGCGAGCTCGCACGCGGCGCGCTCCGATGGCTCGGTTGGGCTACGAGGGTGACTACAGAATCATGGGGCCATCGCGAGCGCGTTAGCGGGGTTGCAGCAGGGTCACATCGCTCTAGGAGGCCAGTGTGCGCGGAACGGCGGTGCAGTAGACACGGCCGCGGTGGCGCTGTGCACCGAGGCTTCGACAAGGGCTCGATGGGGCTCAAACGGCTTCCACGTGATACAGCGGCTGAAACAACCCCAATTTTCGTGAAGGGAAATCCATAGAGTTGAAGTGTAATAAGACCGTGGTAGATCATATTACCCAAATTTCAGTCGAATATCACATCCATACAACGATAATATCAGAGTACAAATAGTGCGGAATTATATAAATTATTACATCGCCGCATTGGCGGAATCAAAAGTAGCATTCATTCAGAACAGTTTGATGATAAGATCGCCAAACTCGAGCGTAGGCACGAACCCCTCAACCGTCAAACTCCTCGGAGCTATACTCCTCAGCAGAACCTGTATGCCAAAATTTATCAGTACGATTTGTACTGGCCACTCCCAACCCTATGAGCATTACTTTGTGGAAATTGGATGCAAGTTGGATATAGTCAAGAGGAACCTATAAGGCTGGGGTTTCCTATGCATTTAGCATATCAAGTATATAATAGTATAGTCAAGTTTTAACACCATTCCCACACCTATTCCACCCATTCCCATTCTAGAGCCAGGTTTCGATCCTGGGATCGATATACCACCATCTCCACACCATCACCAAACCATAACCATACCATCGCTCAGTCAACAGGCCAACTCCCTCTTGGCACTGTCTCAAGGCCCATAGCCCCTGGCTATGACCGAACACTCTCTTCCAGGGGGAGAAAAGAGAAGGACTCATCACACTATATAGTTTAAGCGAAACCCAGGAAAGGTCCATAGCCGACAAGTCGGCACATGTATCAATCGATCAACCATACACTCTGCAGAGGTTTTACATAACCACAAGATCCGCCTTCCTCGCTGACCGTCGTCAACTAGGCTAATTCCGGCCGCTTGCTAGCCTAGGATAATGCCACTCTACCATTTAGCCCTGGTTCACCCCAAGTCAAGTCTTGGGTGGCTGAAACTGTGAGTCATGAGCCGGGTCCACAAGGTCTCCATGAAGTCTCGGAAGGGTGTGGGGGGGATCCTCCGCGCCCCGTACCTCCTTACACTGTCCGCTATCAACCTAGCAGTAGTGGCAATATCCTACCAAGTAGTCCAGCCGTCCCGCACCATATAGGGCAAGTGGTATGTAAGGCATCCCAGTGAATCTGAGTACTAGTAAGTCCTTAGGGATGACCAAGCCAGAATGTCTCCATCAGGGTTTCCATTTACCGTGCCACCACAGCACCCCCATCCCGGGCTCCACCCTTCACAGGTTCACACCTAGGGTCACCTCATATACCATTTACCCACCATAGGTATCCATTTCCAGGGGTGCCCAGGTAGCATCCCATAGCAAGACTTGCCCCAGGCTCGTCGTATACTCCAACTTGGTCGACACAACCCTCACCCTCCACACACCCAAGTCACACACGCAGCACTCTCCCCATAGTCCAGATAACACCAGTTTCCACCACGCACGTAGTATAAGCGTATTAGAAGTATAAGTAATGAATTATATAGCAGTAAGCGTGTGTCTAGCCTAATAGCAAGGTATGCAGGGGTAAGGTTGCGTCAAGGTAAAGGCTTTCAAGCAAGCATACTACCATGCAAGTCCTATCATAATATGACTGTAGCAGTAAAGTAAAGCGATAGCAGTTCTATGTTAGCCATGCGTAATAGGTGCTATGAGATTGGGTGGGATGTGGCACCTTCAGTGTAGTCGTCTCCGTTCTCCTCATGGTACTCATGGTCCTCGTCCGTTAGGTTCTCCTCCGAGTCTGCATCGTTCGCATTATAGTCGCGTTAGCGACGTCTATAGAATAGCACAAAGAAGCAATGGAAATTCAAAAGAGTCAGATGCACTCAAACATGGGTTCATTGCGTAGAGCTTGATTTTAGATGAATTTTGGTCCTAGTTTCGTATTTTTTCGAGGTCGTATGAATTAGTTATGAATTTCCGAAGTTTAAATCATTTCTAAAATTGGATAAAGGCTGAATAAATCCTGGGCTGACACGTGTCATGCTGTGGTTGGTCCACGTGGCTTGCTGACGTCAGCATGACGTCAGTATCATGGTTCCGAGCTGACAGGTGGGGCCCAGCTGACGTCAGCATGACGTCATCAACGTCATTCACACCGACAGGTGGGGCCAGAGACCATTGGGTCACTGACAGGTGGGTCCGGTCAAAGTCAACGTCGGTCAACGGCGGGTCAACGGTCCATGGTCAATGATCAACAGTCAGGGTCACTGACATGTGGGCCTGGGCTGCTGACGTCAGTAGCTGATGTCAACGTGACGTCTGTATGACGTCACCCTGGCTGCGTGGGCTGCTGACATGTGGGTCCCGTGTGACGTCAGCATGACGTCAGCGCCTGTCGTGTGGGTCCAAAGTGTCCGTGTCACTGACATGTGGGGCCAGGTCAATGGTCAACATTGACCAGTCAACGGTCAACACGTCCGGGTCTCAAATGGGCTTCGGGTTGGGCCGGTCTGGGCCGGGCCGAGCCGAACACGTGGCGTGCTGTGGCGCAGCCACGTCACGGCCATGGGCTCTTATTGGGCTTCGTCCATAGCACGGCTCACACCGTGTGGCTCACGGTGGACCAGCGCTCATGGTCCATGGACTTACGACAGGGCGCATGGTGGACCAAGTCCACCGTCTCTTCTCCTTGGCTCGGCTCACGTGCACCGAGCTCACGCATGGGTGGCCGACGAGGGGGTGTTCCCCTGTTTTCTTCTACGGCGGTGCTCCCGTCGGCGGCGACTGCCCGGTGCGCCTCCGTGGCAGTGCTGGTGTCCGATTGGGGAGGGGGAAAGCTTCCCCGGGCCACGGCGGTCATGATCCTGAGGTCTAAGTGGTGGTAGAGGTCCTCCAGTGCATTGGCCACGGCGGCCGGCGGCTCGGTAGTGCTCGCCGGTGGCGAGGCCGTGCACGCAGGCCCTCCAGTGGCTAGTGCTGGGCAGATGAGGCTTCTACGGCTTCGTGTGGATGTGGCGAGGGCATCCTGAGCTCGAGGCGGGGCTTCGGTTTCTCGGTGACCAGTGGGGGCTCCAGCGGCCGTGGCGACAGGGTGATGGCGGCGATGCGCGGGTGATCAAGGGGGCTCCCGCGGGGTGGTCACGGTATGGTCGCGGGGTGTGCGTGGGTGCGTGTGTTCCTAGTGGCCGGAGACAAGGCGCTGGCCTACGCGCTCTCGGGGAGGAGCGCCATGGCTGACGGTGAGGTTCGGCGGCAGAGAGAGACCGGAAGGGGGGGCTCACCATGGGTGGTGTGGAAGAATGGATGGTGGTGCCGTGTCGATTTGAGGCCGTGTAGCTCCGGTAGCCGTGCAGTGCCGTGCCGAACCGCGTCGGTGACGAAATGCCGGCGTCGTCTTCGGCTCCGACGACCTCTTCCTCCACGGCGGCTTCGGCGTTTTCTCCCCTTCCCCTTTCTTCCCCTTCTCCCCCTTCTCTCTTGGTTCGGATGTGCTGTGGATGGCCACCAAGTGGCGGCGGGCGACGGGACGAGTGCTAGGGCAACCGAGGCCGTGGCTTTATAGCCGGAGCTCCGAGCTCCAAGGCGGACGGCTGTGGATTGCATCGAGCGCATCGAGCGGCATCGCGGGGCATGGGTGGTTGGCACGGAGTTTGCGTGGGCGCGGCGCCCAAGGGGGGCAAGGCCATGGTCCGGGCATGAGCCCCTAGCCCGCTCTGCCATTGTTGTCGGCCTCCGGTCGGCTAGCGGTTGAGCGTGAGCACGAGGAAGATGAGCAGGGGAGGGCTATCATGCAGGGTCCGTTGGCAGTGACTATGGGTGAAGAGAAAGGGGCGTGCAGGTGAGCAGCGCTCGGCTGACGTGCGGGGCCTAGTGGCAGCGACAGCGAGCGAAGGCGAGGAGGCGCGGGGCGTGATCGGCGTGTGGGGCTGGCCGCTGGGCCTACGCGTGTTGGGCCGGCTTGCTGTGCGCTGGCGGGGCTGTGCTAGCGGGCCGAGAAGCTAGGCTGCGAGGCCTGAACTGCGTGTCCTTCTCCCCTTTTTCTTTTCTTTTCTGTTTTCTATTTTCTTTTTCCTCTCCTTTGTTCGAATTCCAATTTTGGTTTTTGGAATGTTTGAGTTCAAGGCTGGTGTACCTCATCCATTGGATTATTAGATGTGTGGTCCACAACACATTTATTTATATATATTAGGAACTCTATTTACTATTTTGTATACAATTATTCTTGGTCTTGACTAATAATTACTTTAAGGTTTACTTCTTTAAAGGTGTTGTTAGACATTACATAAAACAAATGGAAATCCAAATCTCTATTTAAGTTGACAATGTATGCTAGTTCCATTAATCAGTAAGTAAATAATCATGATAACAATGGCATGTCATGCTCATGAAATTGTCTAGTTGGGTTACTTCTGATGCAACACTTAGGGTTGGCTCCTACAATGTCACTCATCATCACATGGGGGTTTTTAACAAAAATTTTGTAGTTGTGATTTTTGGTGTGTGGATTTTTGGGTTGTTACAGTCCTACCCCCTTAACAGAATCTCGTCCCCGAGATTAAAGCGTAACGTACTCTTCGAAGAGGTAAGGATATCGTAGCCAGAGGTCAAACTCTTTCTCCCATGTTGCTTCTCTCTCAGTGTGATTGCTCCATTGGATCTTGCACATAGGAATAGTCTTGCTATGGGTCTCTTTGGTATCTCTACCCAGAATTCTGATAGGATGTTCTTTATACTCAAGTGTATCTTGAATGTCAAGTGTGCCAGTTGGGACTACTTCATCGGGTACTCTTAAACACTTGCGTAGCTGTGAGACATGGAATATGGGATGTACACCCATCAATTCCTCGGGTAGCTCAAGTTCGTAGGCGACCTTTCCAATCCTCTTGCAAATCTTGTATGGGCCAACAAATCTAGGGGCAAGCTTTCCTTTCACATGGAATCTGACCGTTCCACGTAGCGGGGATACCTTGAGATAGACGAAGTCCCCCACATTGAACTCAAGTTCTCTTCTTCTTTTGTCAGCATAGCTCTTGTATCGACTTTGAGCAATTCTCAAGTTCTCCTTCACTTGAGCAACTCCTTCTTCGACATCTTGAATCTTGGCGGAGTTGAAGAACGATCTTTCTCCCAGTTGGGACCACATCAGAGGTGTCTTACATGGTTTGCCATACAGAGCTTCAAATGGTGACATCTTAATACTAGCTTGGTAGCTGTTGTTGTAGGAGAACTCAGCATAGGGTAGGCATTTCTCCCAATCAGAGCCATAGTTCAGTACACTAGCGCGAAGCATGTCTTCTAAGATCTGATTTACTCATTCTGTCTGTCCATCTGTCTGTGGGTGGTAAGCGGTGCTGAAATCAAGTTTGGTTCCAATGGACTTGTGTAGAGCTTCCCAGAATCGGGACACAAATTGAGGACCACGATCAGATATAATACTAGAGGGAGCTCCATGCAGTCTGAGAATATGCTCAATATATAGATCTGCTAATTTTTCGGCATTGGTCTTGGTCTTTACTGGTACAAAGTGAGCAATCTTGGTCAAGCGATCAACAATCACCCAGATGGAATCATTGCCTTTCTGTGAACGGGGCAATAAAACTATGAAATCCATGGCTATGCTCTCCCACTTCCACTCGGGGATGTCAAGAGGCTTTAGCAAACCTGCAGGCCTTTGATGTTCAGCCTTGACTCTATTATAGGTGTCACATCGTGCCACATGTCCTGCAATGTTTGTCTTCATGCCTTTCCACCAAAAGTGTTTCTTCAAATCTTGATACATTTTTGAACCTCTAGGGTGGATACAGTACTTAGAATCGTGAGCTTCTGACAAAATTTCCTCTCGTAGCACTGGGTCAGATGGAACACAGATTCTGTTCTTGAACCAGATGGTTCCTTGTTCATCTTCATGGTGGTTGGTCTTATAGCCTAGTTTTATCAGACCACGGAGATATTCGATCTCTTCACAATCTTTCTGAGCTTGACGGATGCGTTCTGTGAGATCATACTGTATGTGGAGCTCATTCAACAAGCCGTGCGGTAGTATCTCAAGTTGGAAATCATCAATCTCTTCCTTGAGCTCAAGTGGTACGGATTCAGTGATCAAAGTGTGACAGTAGCTCTTGCGACTGAGAGCATTTGTGACTATGTTAGCTTTTCCCGGATGATAGTGAATTTCCAGGTCATAGTCCTTGATCAACTCTAGCCAACGGCGTTGCCTCATATTCAAATCTTCTTGAGTGAAAAAGTACTTCAAGCTCTTGTGATCCGTATAGATATCACACTTATTGCCTATCAAGTAGTGTCTCCAGATCTTCAGGGCATGCACAACTGCTGCTAACTCAAGATCATGAGTAGGGTAACGATTCTCGTGTTCTTTCAACTGTCGAGATGCGTATGCTATCACTCTTCCATCTTGCATCAATACACAACCAAGTCCTTGCCGGGATGCATCACAATAGACTACGAAATTTTTGCCGATATCAGGCAATGCTAGCACAGGAGTTCTGGTAAGCTTCTGTTTCAATTCCTGGAAGCTTTGTTCGCACTTGGGCGTCCATTCAAACTCCTTGGTCTTCTTCAGAAGATTGGTCATTGGACGGGCTATCTTGGAGAAGTTTTCGATGAATCGGCGATAATATCTAGCCAATCCCAAGAAACTTCTGACTTCTGTCACATTACGGGGTTGATCCCACTCTTTCATAGCTTCAATCTTGGCCGGATCAACTGCGACACCTTCAGCTGATAGTACGTGGCCTAAGAAGGCAACTTCCTGTAGCCAAAATTCGCATTTGCTGAACTTTGCGTAGAGCTGATGTTGGGCCAATTTCTCAAGCACGGTTCTCAGATGATGTTCATGTTCTTCTGCGGTGGTTGAGTAAACAAGGATGTCATCAATGAATACCACCACGAACTTATCCAGTTCATCCATGAAAACCTTATTCATCATGTTCATGAAGTATGCGGGAGCATTCGTGAGTCCAAAGGACACCACGGTGAACTCAAACTGACCATACCTAGTCACAAAAGCTGTCTTCGGGATGTCATTCTCTCAAATCTTCATCTGATGATAGCCAGATCTGAGATCAATCTTGGAGAAATACTTGGCACCTCGAAGCTGATCAAGCAGATCATCAATTCTTGGCAGGGGGTACTTGTTCTTGATGGTGACTGCGTTCAAGTTCTGGTAATCAATGCACATTCTCATTGAACCATCCTTCTTCTTGACAAACAGAACGGGGGATCCCTAGGGTGAAGCACTGGGTCTGATATATCCCTTCGAGATGAGCTCATCAAGCTGTTTCTTGAGCTCGGCCAGTTCATCAACTGACATGCGATAGGGTCTCTTGGCAATCGGTCCTGTTCCCGGCAAAAGATCAATGATGAACTCTACATCATGGTCTGGTGGCATACCCGGTAATTCTTCAGGGAATACATTAGGATAGTCTCTGACCACAGGCACATCATGAACTATCTTCTCCTCTTTCTGTGATTCTGAACTTGTTTTAAGGGCACACAGGATAGAGGTGGACTTTCTGGATTGGGGTTCACATCTAATGACTTGGCCTGATGGGTGGGTCACTTGGACATATCTAGGTGAACATGATATGATACCTCGGTGAATGGTTAACCAATCCATACCTAAGATGACATCTAGGTTCGTGGAAGGTAACAGGGTTAGGTCGGCTTTGAAGATAAGACCCTCAATGGTAAGACTCACTCCCTTATAGATATGGGTGCAGTTTAGGTTTCCTAAAGGTGATCTAGTGATTATAGGCTTTTCACGTGGGGTTATAGGCAGGTCATGCTCTTGTGCAAATTTGGATGATATGTATGAACAAGTTGCTCCAGAGTCAAATAGAACTGATGTAGTATTGCCATTAACTAAAAACATACCGTACACAACATCAGGGGCAGCTTGTGCTTCCTCGGCATCCAGATGGTTGAGACGTCCACGAGTAGCAGATCCCTTGAACTGAGACTTCTGAGCAGCTGAGTTCTGTGGGCATTCAGTGGCTTTGTGACCTGGTTGGCCACAAGCGAAGCAGGTGAAAGGCGTACCGCCTGTAGGGGTTGGCGCGGTTGCCTTCCAGTTTCCAGTGCTTGGTGTGGAGCGGTTCTGTGCTGGGCGTTCATTCGTTGAGCGGGGACGGTTGAAACGATCCTAATTGTTGCGGTCATGTGCATAACGGTCCTGGGTGTAACGATCCTGAGCAGGGCGGGAGTATTTGGCGGTGTAGCCTCCACTTCCCCTACTCAATCCAGGGTTGTCATCCCTGTTATGGTGAGAGCGTTCCCTGGATGGTGCATCTCTGTGGAACCTCTTGCGATCACGACCACGGAGAGACTCCTCAGGCTTACGTTTCCTCTCCCTGTACTCTTCTCTAGCTTCAGCACGGTCCTTCTCAATCTGGATGCAGCGATCCACCAGAGCATGTAATGTGTTGCTCTCAATACCGCCAAACTTCAGCTTGATGTGCGGGTTAAGTCCCTTGCGGTAATAGTATAGCTTCTCCTTCTCAGAGTTCACAACATAAGAAGGTGCATAGCGAAGAAGATTGGTGAAACGAGTAGTGTACTCCGTCACCCTGTCCTTTCCCATCTTGATGTTGCAGAACTCCTCTGCTTTGGCCTCCATGATACCCTTGGGAATGTGATACTCAGTGAATGCTTCAGCGAACTCATCCCACGAGATGTGGGCAGGGTCCTCATGGGAATCACTAAAACTGTCCCACCAGGCGCGTGCTGCACCTGTGAGCTGGTGTGTGGCAGCTCCAACACACTCATCATCGGTGAAAGTAGCGAGGTCAAGCTTCTTCTCCATTTCCTTGAGCCAGTCATCGGCTACAAGTGGGTCAGGGTAGGTGCCATCATAGGTAGGTGGCCTTAGCTTCAGAAATCCTTCTAGCTTCCTTTGAAAGTCATTCTACTAACCTCCCTGGTGATGGTTTGCTCCTTCAACAAGAGTTGCAAGAAGCTAGGTCTGTTGTGCCATCATTTCTGCCAGGTTTAGTGGTGGTGGTGGTGGAATGTTCTCTTCAGGCGGCGGAGTATTCTTCAGGTGGAAGGGTATCCCTCCACATTCACGGCCACGACCACGGTTGTTGCCACCACGTCCCCCATTGGGTTCAACTAGTTTAGGGGTGGGCGCACGTCCTCGATTCATTAGGCGATTAGAACGGCGGTTCGGCATCTGCAACACGGATCATAGAGAGCTTAGTGCTTGTGCCATAAGTGCTTATAATTCAATATGATTACATGATTTTGACGATTTAAAGAAAAACATTTATTCTATCCAACACTCATTACAAAGAAGCAATAAGATTCATAAAGATGCAATAAGATCCAAAACATTCATTACATGGTTTTTATTACATAGCATCATCTCCAGTAGCTACACTTGAAGACGTGCGAGAATCGTTCTACTCATAGTGTCTCATAATACATCTCATAAGGGGTACATCATGGGGTACAACTTACGGAAGCTACTGACATGACTCATGACCACGTAGGGTCATCTACTCTAACTCGTACACCACAGCTGGGATACGACTGTTCTCGATCTCAATCTCCTCGTGAGACTTGTGAAGTCGGGACATGTACTTCAAGGCCTCAGCGAGCTCCTTAGTAGGCTTGGCTCCAGGTAGGGTAGGGCAGGCATCTAGGTTGAGGCGAGTCGGGGCTAACTCAAACTCCTCTATCCTAGGCTTCGTCTTGCTGCGAACCTCCTTGGGTAGCTGATCCCACATACCCTTCATCTCCCTAAGGCGCTTCCTGTCAGACTTCTGCCAAGCCTGCATGTCCTCTCACACTTGTCCTGTAGGTACTCGGTCTGCCTGAGTGCCTCGATCAGGTGACCCTGGTTGTGAACGGCCTTCTTCCTGAACTCCTCTAGCTCCTGAGTTAGGGTCTTGTTCCGAGATTGGATATTCAGCATATCAATCCCCTTGGATCTCTCTCTGTCTCCTTTGTGGTTGAACTCGGCCTTCTTGTCATCCAACTCACTCTGCAACTCCAAGACCTTGCTGTCGAGGTAGCAGTTCCTGTTGCCTAGGTTGACTGCTTTGTCCTGTAAGTCAGCGACCTTGGCTCTGTGGACTTTCTCATGACGGTTGAGCTCGTCCTGTAGCTTGGCAACTGTCGCCTGTAGGCTAGCTCGCTCCTGTGCTCCCTACGAGTCTCGCTCCTGGTACTCCCACCGAAGGGCCTGGTCCTGACATCTCCTCTGGTCCAACTAGGTCACGTACCTGTCCTGCTCTAGTAGGTGAATAGCTGAGACACGAAGGCATCTATCCTCCTCGGCAAGGATAACTTTGCCTGCTGCGAAACTCTGCTCACTGGGGGTAAGGCTAAGGTCGAGGGCCTGGGGAAGTAGACGGAACTCTGTCATCTTCAGGTGCTCGTAGTGGTCCCTCATCACTCTGCGAAGTGCCTTGTGTGAGATAGCTCGCAGTCCCTCCTCGACTGTGTCCTCTATAGTCAACTCGGTGGAAGCTGGGACAGAAGGTAAGGTAGTGCTAGCTGGGAACTCGGCTGAGTTGACAAC